>NC_060139.1:952381776-952682025 GCF_021461385.2 Schistocerca piceifrons
GCCTTCAACAGGTAGGGCCTTTAACTTATCGGTCACATTATCTTGAATGGTCTCCTGAGTCCCAAAATGATGTCCTGTTACGATGTTTTTTAATGTAAGGAAAAGAAAAAGTTACAAGGACTCCGATCAGGTGAATAGGGGAGGGGGAGGGCTATGGAAAAACAGGACTAACTTTTGAGGTAAAAAATGCTATGATGGAAGTGGTCGGGTGACATGGGGCGTTGTCACGATACAGCATCCACTTGTCTGCAATGTACGGTCTCATCCGATTCACTCTTTTCCTGAACCTTCCATGGAGATCTTTGTGAATCACTTGGTTGACAGCATGTCCTGGAGGAATAAATTCACAAGAGCTCGCACGCGTTCGATCTTTTCGTCAGTTTTTGAAGTTCAAGGCCTGCCTGGAAGAGATTCATCTTCAACGCGTTCTCGGCCTTACAAAAATAATTTTTGGCAGTGAAAAACTTTTACTCTTGATAAGTGTAAGGTGACAGGCAAATCCAACACCTTCCAAGAAAACCCTGACATTATAGCAAATCCGGCAGTATGTCACATAGCTCCAAATAAATCCTGACATTAAATTAACCAAAGTAATATGATCAACGAGTGAGCAAATGGAATACCACAGACTGACACAAGAACGCCTAAATGCATGTCATACCTTCCCACCGTGAAACAGACGCAGTTCCGAGGGGAGAAACGAAAACAGAAGCCGAGAGCAGAATCGTGTAGCCAAAACCACCCCCAGCCCATGTTAAAAGATAGAGCCCTCCAGAAGAGCAGTATATATCTCACGATAACACGAAAAGGGCCACACCAGCTGCAAATTTTAGTGTGAGACTTTTTCGTGTCTCTGTTACGTTGCAAACGTTAAAAACATTACCCCACCACGAAAAGTATAACTTTTCTCATTGGATAGACAGAATTTTGTAGGCGGAGCTTAAAGGTTAACATTGAGACTCTGATTGGTCAGTTGAAAACACAGCCAGATAGCTTCTTTTAAACCAACTTCGGTAAATTGTAGTAAGGAGAAGATAGGTGAGAGTTGCTACCGAGACGGCGAGGTGCGTGGAGCTGTGCTGCCCGCCGCCCCCTGAAGCTGCCTAAACACCGAAGAGGTAATGAACGCACGCGATGCCGCATTTTTGAGAGCATAAGGCTTGACTCAGAACTGCAGAAGTCTCATCTGTTACAACCCCGTTTTGCGTAATACTGGTGTCGATCGTCAATTAAAGCTTATGGCATTCACATTTGCTACGTGAAGTAAAAATCTGAAACGCGATGATTTTTCTGTTATATAATTACTGAGAAGCCACATCAGCCACTGTAATTTACGACAAGTTAGATAAGTAATTAAAGATAATTGAGGGTCACTGTAGACCATTTTGATAGTTTTCTCTTTTATGAAACTTAAATCTAGATTATAGATGTGATATGGCATAGGTCATCCTTCGATCCATTGTAGAACTTGGAAACCCATTCAGGGAATATTCATTCACATTTTTGTTGAACGCAGTTGGTTTTTATCATCCTATATTAAAATATTTCCTTTTATCAATAGTGCACTTTATAAACAATGTTTTGTGAGTAGAATAAAATTTCCAATGGTAAACTTAACTGATTTTTCGACGTTATTTTACCAGTTAACTAAAAATAGGAAAGCCTTGAACCCCTTCCACTAAATTTAGTTCGTATTAAGATTCTTTTAGAGGGAGTGCAGTGGAGCTATCGCTGAAATCATTAAGTATTTGATTATATCATAGCTAGTCTCACTGAACTCTTCTGAACTCTACATGTCATGTGTGGTCTGGCGTCTCCTAACCAGCAACAGGTCCCAGGTTCTAACTAGTCACTTCCCTAAAAAACACGCTCAGAGCGTCGTTGCGCGAAAGTGGTAGGGAGACAGGAATTAGTACAAACAGACACCACGCAGAATGTTAGATAAGGAATGGTTCCAATTGGCCTGTTCCAACTTTCAAAAGGTCACAATCGGGGATCTGTAAAGTTTAATACAAAAATTGGTGGCATAACGTTGCCCTAAATTCAGTGGTTCTGTTCACAACAAAAACACAACTTCAGTGATGGCGTTCTCAAAAATCACGTGATGGCTGTAGGGAGCCGAAATTAGGAGTGAGCATATGTTACGGATGCACACACAGATCTACGTAAGTAGAACAACATGGCGTTGCCAGATCGCTCGCAGTGCTGTCAGTCTCATTACTATTCTCACACACCTCGTAGGCAGCAGTAGTTACTCGGAGATGAAGACGCTTCCACAGGATACGGTAGTTACATCATCAACAGCAGCAGCAGTAACAACAACAACAACAACAACAACAACAACAACAACAGATTGATTATTATTCAGTAGTAAACTACTACTACTGGTAAAGGCACAATGACATCTATGGCACAGAATGGTGTCTACAGCACTATAGAAAACCGTGTGTTGTTCAATGAGGTAGAGCTGTAGCAATCTGCCCGTGGACCGGGTGTTGTGTTGTGCTCATCATCATCATCTCATCATCACCGACGCGCAAGTCACCCAATGTGGCGTCACCTGAAGTAAGACCCGGTGACCGAACTTTTCCGGACAGGGCCTCCCGACCAACAATGCCACACGATTACTTTATTTCATTTTGTCGGAATATGAGAGAAGTTGGAGATTAGGAAAGTCAGATTCGTTTCTTTCTTTTTTTTTTGCAGAACTATTTAACAAAAATCACCCGTGCAACATAAATTTTGAAGTTTTGTAGACTGTTAAAAAAGTAGGATTATGACACTACCGGAAAGACTCGAAATTAATAAACCTGGGACACGTAACACCAGTTCAGTTTTTCCTTTATTAAATTAAGCATCACTCACGGAAATATTAAATTACAGCAGTAAAATCAACTGTATTATTCATATTTTATTAAACGTAACAATTTCTCTACATAAAAACTAATACTTTCCTTTGCCAACACTTTATTACTCTTTGTTTTATTTATCTTCTGTATCTGTACTGTTAACATCTACGTAAGTCTCACGTCATTTTACCTGTAGTTACAGCATTCATTTGCCTCTGGCAACGGCCTAAGATGATAAAATCCGGTTTGGGATCAAATAAATGATAGTTGCACAATATTTCTTTTTGATGCTATTGGTTTACGTTGTTAATTCTTTATACTTATTATGTGAATTATGTAGTGACTCATTGCTTGACTGAGTAGTTTTGCTTCACATGGTACCATGGAAATCGAAAACAAAAAACAGAATAAAGAATGTGGAACGTTTCAAATATTTGTGGGGATGTCCTCGCTAGCAACTTTAAACAACGAGCGCAAAACATTTAAATAACAACCAGTAAAATGTATCGAAATTGATCACTGTTTTGATCATTTTAATGACCGGTGAAATACTGAGAGGAAAGGCAACTTACTGCAGATAAGCACTTCTAACAAAATAAGACACTAATTAGTATCCGTCGTTGTGATTGATTTAAGTTAAAACTAATTCCTTATCTATCATTTGAATAACATTATCTCAAAATGAACAATCTGTGATTTGTCTTTTAAAGTGATTCTACACAAAATACTACTGTATTCTAAACAACAACCCTGAAAATATTCCGATAAATGGCAAGATAGATGAGGTTTGTAACGTAACTATTAAAAACAACTATATTCGTAAAAAGGTTCGTATTTTTTCTCATTGAATCTAGATATGCAAATGAAATGGGGCTTCCAATTAAATAAATTCTGACGTCGAGTCCATCAATACTGACAGTAAATAACAAAAATTGAGAGAATGTAATAAGAATTACTTTGTTTGGGTGCACCGTTTTCATGAGTTGAATATTTATCGTAATATTTTGACGTCAAAAGGTAAATGGATCCCGGAAAATAAACTGACTACTATATAAATTTTAGAAAATCGTCTTTCCTGGGATGCAGAAATTGACCACTTGTCATTTGCATCCAGTATCCGATATATGTCTTACGCCACACGAATAATGATGCGAAACAGAATTTTAACCACTGAACTGTGACTGTTCAACAGGAAGCGGGCCATCCGCACAAGCAGGAAAATACGGCCGTAAATGACAACCAATTGATTCAGGCGATTTCAAAACGAAATATATCGTGTATTTTGAAGTGTTTTTGCATTTATTGAGACAGAAAATGCGAAGTTCAAAATAAATATAATTTGAATTATTTAATTATGTTCCTGTTTGTAGTAATTACTTTTAAGATTTTTCATCATTTATTCATAGTTCTTTTTTTGATACATGATAAGACAACAATGTTAACTACGACAAGTTTCGCAGCCATCCTTGGGGAGTGACAGAATATACACTCTTAGGACTAACTTCGTTGCAGTAAGTCATACCAACCAATCTCGCCAGAAGTACAGACGATGGTGAACAGTGAAAAGTTAAATTCTATTGCGTTTGTGCTACGCTTCTTCCATTACTTCAGAAACATTTCCCGTGTTTTTGTTTAGGTGACATGAGAAACTTCGTGGCCCTTGGGGAATGAAACGCGAACCGTTACGCCACGGCTAGTCTTAACTTACGAGTCTTTTCGTAACACGAGAAGTCGTTAGCTCTAACCGCAGTATAGCATTACGAAAGTCGTAATGCAGTTGAGACGCACGTACCGTTATGAAGACCTGCTCAACAGCATCTGTATCTCAGTTTACCTGCAGTACACGTTCAAGGTATTTATTCCTAACAGCACATTTCTAGTTTCTGCTTCCAAACAGAATTCACACTTCCCAAAGATTCGAACTTTGCCGATGGAGAAATTTAACGTTGGAAGTAAATGCAGAATCTCACTTTAAAAATAGTATTAGACTATTACGAAATATTTTACGAGAAAGGTGTGAAAAATTGTGTCTGTAATACGGACATCAAAGCAAATATATTACAAGGAAAAGATAGTCATATCAGAGAACAAAATAAGGACAATATGGGATATAATGAAGGAGGAGACCGGTAGAACCAGACGTGAAGTGGGACAAATAGCATTAAAAGTAAATGATACATTGGTGACATATGTGTATAGTATTGCAGAACTTTTTAACAAACATATTACAACTGTTACTGAATAATGGGGTTATCAGGTCTTGTAGATGCTGCTATGGAATACCTCAGTCCAGACATTTCAAGTAACTTCCGTAATATGAATTTGACCCTCACTACCCCAGAAGAAGTAATGTCCATCACAAAATCTTTAAAAGCAAAAACATCTAGTGCGTATGATGAAATATCAAGGAAGTTAGTTAAGGAATGTGATTCTGAGTTAAGTAATATATTAAGCTATCTGTGTAACCAGTCGTTTATCACTGGAGTATTTCCTGAATGGTTGAAATATGCCGAAGTTAAGCCACTGTTTAAGAAGGGAGATAAAGAAATAACATCAAATTTCCATCCAATTTCACTTTTGCCAGCATTCTCAAAAATTTTAGAAAAGGTAATGTACAATCGGTTTTATAACCATCTTATCACAAATAACATACTGTCAAAGTCGTAATCCGGATTTCTAAAGGTTTCTGATATTGAGAAGGCTATCTACACTTACAGTGAAAATGTACTTAATTCACAAGACAAAAAATTGCAGGCAACTGGTATATTTTGTGTTTTGTAAAAGGCATTTGACTGTGTAAATCGCAATATCCTTTTACGTAAATTAGAATATTATGGTGTACCAGGAAATTCTGCAAAATGGTTCAAATCTTTTATCTCTAGCAGGAAACAAAGAGTGTTATTAGGAAAGAGACATGTATTAAGTTATCAGGCATCATCCAACTGGGAAGTAATTATATGTGGGGTCCCACAGGGTTCCATCTTACGGCCCTTACTTTTTCTTGTGTATATCAATGACCTTTCATCAGTAACATTACCAGATGCCAAGTTTGTTTTGTTTGCCGATGATACAAACATTGCAATAAATAGCAAATCAAGTGTAGTCTTAGAAAGATCAGCTACTAAAATATTTGTGGACATTAATCACTGGTTCCTAGCCAATTCTTTGTCACTAAACTTTGAAAAAACACACTAGATACAGTTCAGAACTTGTAAAGGTTCCCTTCCCCCCCCCCCCCCCAAGAGTATATGCCTACCATACGATGCCAAGAGATAGAAGAAGTGAACAGTGTTAAATTCTTCGGATTACGCCTTGATAATAAATTTAACTGGGAGGAGCACACCACAGAACTGCTGAAGCGTCTTAACAAATATCTATTTGCAATGCGAATTGTATCAGACATAGGGCATATAAAAATGAAAAATGTGAGTGTGTGTGTGTGTGTGTGTGTGTGTGTGTGTGTGTGTGTGTGTGTGTAAAGTACAATGTAACTTCTGCACCATTTCGGTGCAGTAATGTGTTCACTGTAAATAAGTATTGTAGTAGTTCTATTATATGTTTATTACCTTATAAATAAAAAACATTTTTTATTTTAAATTCAGTGCATTAATGTGATCTTAGTAAATGAGTGTTTGTAAAGTGATTCTTTCATATAGTGTTCATTAAAAAAATGACGATCATTCCAGTTGGGACCTGTGGAAGGTAAATTAGCTTATTTGTTTCAGTTGTAAATATTTGTCATGTATTATTGTTTTTCTGACATGTTCTACATCCTGAAGGACCTCCTCACGGATCAGCTGGAATGAAAGTAAATCTAATCTAATCTAAACAAGAGATGGCGGCTAAAAATACGATCTTCTGAACTTATATTACTTGGATGAATGCTGTAAACAATAATGTGATTGTCATCTCGTGGGTGAAGTTCACTTTTTGTTTTTGTGTGTTTTCGCTGTCAAGTATACAACTATGGAAATATGGTTCTGCCTGAAGCAGAGCACATAAAACAAGGGGGCGAAATAGATGAATATCTAATGAGCAATGACATAATACGTGTTAGAAAGTACAGATTCCATAGATGCTTGAAAAAGTGGAAGCAACAAAAAGACATTAATACAAATTACATACACAGTCCCCCCTTACTGACAAATTTACAAAACACATCACAGATAACAAATCGTCACAACATTTTCTAAGACTACTACAGCAGAAAAAAAATGGTTCAAATGGCTCTGAGCACTATGGACCTTAACGTCTGAGGTCATCAGTCCCCTAGAACTTAGAACTACTTAAACCTAACTAACCTAAGGACATCACACACATCCATGCCCGAGGCAGGATTCGAACCTGCGACCGTAGCGGACGCGCGGTACCAGACTGTAGCGCCTAGAACCGCTCGGACACGCCGGCCGGCTATTACAGCAGAATTTAACATAATGACAGTACTAGAACCTGACATCAGCAAAACATACAAAAAACATCAATGTCATTTTAGTGCTAACATTTCAGTCAATGTCTGTAATATACACTCACGTTCAGAAAAGAAAAAAAACACGTTGAAAGACTGGCGATAGGACGTTCATATCCACAGGACATGTACGTTAGTACGTTTTGCAGAAATGATTCTCATTTCTGTCAGCACGATTTAGCATGTATCCTATTGCCTGGTGGGCACAGGGTCGCCATGGGCCCTGATAGCTTCTTCCATGCGTGATGGCATCGACGCGTATAAGGAGCGAATGGCGTTCTGTGGTATAGACATTGATGCTCCATTTATCTGGTTCCAAAGTTCATCTTTGGTGGTTGGTAGTGGCTCACAGCGCTCCACCTGTCGTTTCACCATATCCAATACATTTTCAAAAAAATCGCTTCAAGCACTACAGGACTTAACATCTGAGGTCATTAGTCCCCTAGACTTAGAATAACTTAAACCTAACTAACATAAGGACATCACACACATCCATGCCCGAGGCAGGATTCGAACCTGCGATCGTAGCAGCGGCGCGGTTCCGGACTGAAGCGCCTAGAACCGCTCGGCCACAGCGGTCGGCCACACATTTTCGATTCGCGACAAGTCTGCTGATCTGGCGGGCCAAGGCAAAAGGATGGCATCCTATGACACCAAGAAGGCGCGTGCTAATGTAGCAATATGTGGTCGTGCACTGTATTGGTGAAAGATGGCCCCTGGGATGTTGTGCAGAAAGTGTACGGCTATGGGTCGCAGGATTTCATTCACGTAGGTCATACTGGTCACAGTGCCCTGGACACGCACCAACTATGGTTTTTATTTATACCCAATAGCACCACATACCATAAGGCCTTGCGTTGGCACTGTATGCCTTGTTGCGAATGGAGCCGCTATGATGCCACTCCCTCTGTATGCGGCGAAACCGAGCGAGGTGACGCAGTGGCTAGCACACTGGACTCGCAATCGGGAGGAAGACGGTTCAATCCCGCGTCCGGCCATCCTGAGTTAGGTTTTCCGTGATTTCCCTAAATCGCTCCGGGCAAGTTCTGGGATGGTTCCTATGAAAGGCACGGCCGACTTCCTTCCCCGTCCTTCCCTAATCCGATGAGACCGATGTCCTCGCTGTGTGGTCTCCTCCCCCAAACAACCCAACCCAACCCTCTGCGGCGAACCAAAATGTGGCCATCACACAAACAAACAGAATCTGGAATCGTCTGAAAACGCGATCTCATGCCGTTCCTGTCCCCAGTGGCGTAGTTCCGTACACCATTTCCAACCAGCATGTTTCCGCAAATTCGTCGGACGAAGAAGTAGATGATGCGCATGTAGCCCATGCCGCAATAAACGGCGACGGACTGTCACGCCTGACAGTGTACAATCTGATCCACTGTTGCGCCAAAGCCGAGAAGGGCGCAGATCTGTCCTGCAGTGCCATTCGGATGAGGTGTCGATCTTCTTGGGGGGGGGGGGGGGGGGGTCTGGGTGATGCAACCTGACCAATCCCGTTGTGTGAACCATTCTGCAAACGCCCGTTGCACTGCCGAAACACTTCGTCCCACGCGAGCAACAGTTTCCCGGATGGATGCGTCAACTCTCTCATGCCAACAATACGTCCTCCTTCAAACTCACTGATTTGAAGGTACAGTTCGCGCATACGGCTGCGAGGCATCCTGCACGTCTGCTCAAGTCACACTGATCCATTACATCCGGTTTATAGCGACCACGAGATCCGCAGACACATTTTACCTGTATGTGGTGTTGCGCCGCGATATCGATGTTGACTTTGAACCCATGGGTCGACAACACTCCTGGAGAAGATACCAATGTACACTACTGGCCATTAAAATTGCTACACGACGAAGATGACGTGCTGCAGACGCGAAATTTAGCCGACAGGAAGAAGATGCTGTGATATGGAAATGATTAGCTTTTCAGAGCATTCACACAAGGTTGGAGCTGGTGGCGACACCTACAACGTGTTGACATGAGGAAAGTTTGCAACCGATTTCTCACACACAAACAGCAGCTGACCGGCGAAGCCTAGTGAAACGTTGTTGTGATGCCTCGTGAAAGGAGGAGAAATGCGTACCATCACGTTTCCGACTTTGATAAATGTCGGATTGTAGCCTATAGCGATTGCGGTTTATCGTATCGCGGCATTGCTGCTCGCGTTGGTCGAGATCCAATGACTGTTAGCAGAATATAAAATCGGTGGGTTCAGGAGGGTAATATGGAACGCCGTGCTGGATCCCAACGGCCTCGTATCACTAGCAGTCGAGATGACAGGCATCTTATCCGCACGGCTGTAACGGATCGTGCAGCCACGTCTCGATCCCTGAGTCAAGAGATGGGGGACGTTTGCAAGGTAACAACCATCTGCACCAACAGTTAGACGACACTTGCAGCAGCATCGACTATCAGCTCTGAGACCGTGGCTGCGGTTACCCTTGACGCTGCATCACAGACAAGAGCACCTGCGATGGTGTACTCAATGACGAACCTGGGTGCACGAATGGCAAAACGTCATTCCCGGCGTGATGGTATGGGGTGCCATTGGTTACACGTCTCGGTCACTCCTTGTTCGCACTGACGGCACTTTAAACAGTGGACGTTACATATCAGATGGGCTTCGACCAGTGGCTCTACCCTTAATTCCATCCCTGCGAAACCTTACATTTCGGCACGATAATGCACGACCGCATGTTGCAGGTCCTGTACGGGCCTTTCTGGATACAGAAAATGTTCGACTGCTGTCCTGGCCAGCACATTCTCCAGATCTCTCACTAACTGAAAACGTATGGTCAATGCTTGGCGAGCAACTGGCTCGTCACAATACGCCAGTCACTACTCTTGATGAACTGTGGTATCGTGTTGGAGCTGCATGGGCAGCTGTACCTGTACACGCCATCCAAGCTCTGTTTTACTCAATGCCCAGGCGTATCAAGGCCGTTATTACGGCCACAGATGGTTCTTCTGGGTACTGATTTCTCAGGATCTATGCACCCAAATTGCGTGAAAATGTAATCACACGTCACTTCTAGTATAATATATTTGTTCAATGAATACACGTTTATGATCTGCATTTCTTCTTGGTGTAGCAATTTTAATGGCCACTAGTGTACATGTCCTGTGAATATGAACGTCCTATCTCTAATTGTCCAAGATGTCCTGTTTTTTCTGGGCATGAGTGTAAATTAGAGTCCCTCGCCATACTTATGTCGTTATGTGAAGACTAATGTCAGGAACTCCTTTACGGATTTTCATACATATTTCAGTAAAAGAGATTCAGGAGGAAGGTTTGTATATATCGTTACATAACAAAACAAGTAGTCCCACCGCACATACTCACTGCTATCCGTGCGAAGATGGGCCGGGTCACTGCTTACTTTAAAAAAGCACGCCGGTATAAAAACTGTGCGAAGAGTTAATATCAGACGATTGACAATTCGTGAAGAAGGGACAGGCTGACGATCTAAATCGTGAAGCACAGAAAGGAATAAGAACAGAATTAAATTTTTTCCACATTAGTGTTCGACCTAAATTCCTAAGCGGTGGATCGCCGATAGTTTAGCTCGATTTAGCTACATCGGTCACGAAAGTTACAGAAAATACCATAGCAAGAATAAATCAAGTCTGTGACCCTTCACGAAGCCTATTCCACGTCAGACCAATGCTATAACAGCAGTGCGCGGTGAGAGGTAGAGCTGGCTCGATCACAGCGTGAAGGACAGGAAGTCGATACCTGCGCCCACTGGACTGAAATACGATCAGCGGACGGGTATCACGTGACCCGTATACGCTGCCAACGCTATGTGCGGCCGACGGCACAGCTGCCGGAAGTTGGTTAAGGTCACGAACTCTGAGACGGCGACTCACGGAATTATGAAACCTTTGCCATTTCAACATTGTGTACCATGGATTAAAGTTACGCTAACAGCAACACTATACAGAAAAGGAGGTTTCAGTGAGCCACTGTAATCTACTTATCACGTTCTGGATGTACAGCTGATTGCTATGAATAATAAGAATGTTGAAACTTCCTGGCAGATTAAAACTGTGTGCCGGACTGAGACTTGAACTCGGGACCTTTGCCTTTCGCGGGCAAGCGCTCTACCGACTGAGCTACCCAAGCACGACTCACGCCCCGTCCTCACAGCTTTAATTCCGCCAGGACGGGGCGTGAGTCATGCTTGGGTAGCTCAGTCGGTAGAGTACTTGCCCGCGAAAGGCATAGGTCCCGAGTTCGAGTCTCGGTCCGGCACACAGTTTTAATCTGCCAGGAAGTTTCATATCAGCGCACACTCCGCTGTAGAGTGAAAATTTCATTCTAGAATAAGAATGTTAATTTAAGTTCATCTGTGACGCCATGAAGTGTTTTGTTCTGCACAAACATCCTCAAGCGACCACGTGGAAGAAATGTGCTTAATCGCCTAATACGTACCTTTCCACGATTCTGTGAGGGAAGGAATGTGCTGGGGGGCGGGGAATTTACCTTCTACCAGCGAATAGCTCACGACTCAAACGGTAATCAGTATTTCGTTTGAGTCACTAACTGGATACATTCCGTAAGTGAGTGCTGTTAATGCGGCATAAGCAATGAATCTCCACGAAGGTTTACGACAGAAAGGCACGAATTGCGTAATATGTGCTTCTGACGCCTGCCGGCAGTAATTTCTCTGCAGCTGGGCACAGACGAATTAACGGCTAGCCTCCTGTGGGGAAGAAAGAAAGAAAAGATATGCTGATCACCGAATTGTGTGCGTGCTGAACATTAACGTCACAATCCCGACTTCAGATACCTTTCGTCAATCTTGGGGTAAGGCATTTTGTTTGTATATTGCTTTGCGACTTCTCATTTTATTTTGACATGAAAGAAACGTAGAACATAGTTACAATGAAACGCGGTTTATCCGGACTAGGTGGGACCATGGGTCATCCGGACAATGTGAAAGCCGGGTTAATTTGGGAACTCAGAAAAAAATAGAATAACACTGTTTAGAAGCTCTGTATACACTTTCATGTAAAGACACAAATGATATTTTATTTTCACTTAAATGTTTACCAGATACTGAAAAAACTGAAATTTTTTGCATTGAACTAATCAGTAATTTTTGTTTTGAACAATATTCCTGAAGCACAATCACGCAGGCGTTTCGCAAGCAATTGTTGTTCACTTTATTTTGTCCAGCTACGTTGTTCCCTCTGTACGTGTCAAAATGTCTTCAGACTGAGCCGGCCGTGGTGGCCGAGCGGTTCTAGGCACTTCAATCTGGAACCGAGCGACCGCTACGATCGCAGGTTCGAATCCTGCCTCGGGCATAGATGTGTGTTATGTCCTCAGGTTAGTTAGTTTTAAGTAGTTCTAGGGGACTGATGACCTCAGATGTTACGTCCCATAGTGCTCAGAGCGATTTGAACCACTTGAATCTTCAGACTGAGTGCCAGTTTCATCGACCAATACGCTATCGCTACCCTCATTATCTGCAGATAAACAACTCGTCATCAGGAATTATACCGTAACCAGAGTCACTGTCATTGGCAGACAATTATTTACGTCATTAACGCCTACGTCTGAGCATCGTAGAGTTTTCGTAAATGCTTCATCATCAAATTTAGCAGCGCTGTTTTCCAAACGTCTTTATTGATCCTATGCAGTGCATCTATCTGTCTCTGGACACTACCACCATCTATCTGTATGATATCATTTTACACTTGCAGAAAATGGGGAACTGTAGTAGCGCTCAACTCAGTGCCAACTTGTTAATTACATCTTACCATGTTCTGTGTACGGCTCTTGGTAGAATTTAAATTTGATGATTATCGTCTTAGATATTGCATAGTTGCTATATTAAAAATAATAATAAAAAACAAATAATTCGGGTGAACCCGAGACCCGGATTATCGAGGGTCGGATACTCGAAATTTCAGTGTATATGAAAAAAATACTATCGAGAAAAAGTTCCTTTAATCATTTCGTTACGCTACGGTGACAATGCAGCTGGCGATACACTTTTCAGCGAAAAGTGTATTAAGTGCCTCATAATCAGGAAACTACATGAACGTATATCTACCACATAAGTGCTTCCGCTCTTATTTAGAAGACACTGTATAACGAAGGTCTTGTCCTGTGGATTTCTCGATGGAGATAGTCACAGCCATACCATCGTCACTCAGTGCTGCATTACACAACACACAACCAGGCCAGAGTAAGTCAGCAACAGCAGTGAAGCTGATATCCTCTATACAGCGTTTAAAATTAGTTGTGACTTTTGACGGTTCGGTACGGTGCGAGTGGATGGAGTGCGAGTGGTTCTGCGCCTCTCGGCGCAGAACCAATCAGGCTCGCTTACCTGCATGAATAGCAAGCGGCGCAAGGCGGCCAGGATCTGCGATCTCTCACAATCAATTTTTATTCGGTAATAAACTCTGATTCTCATAGATCTAATAGCTTATTTCGTCAGCTTCAGTGCGTATGCAGCCATTTTTGATGGCCTGAACATGGGACGGTAATATCCCATCCGGTTGCTGATAGTCTCCAACCATTGGTGCAGGATGACCTGGATGTTGCAAGGACTCCATTACTTGTTCGCAAATGACAGGCGCAGACATGAGGGGGGGGGGGGGGGGGTTGAGATGTGCTTGGTGCCCCACGCCGTGATGCTATCTCGTGGTGGTAAGACTTTGTCGACTGCAGCCCTAACAACGAGTATGTCTGCCCTAGGGTTTTCATCCAGTCATACATCATGCCACGCCACATCTGAATGCCCCACTTGCCTAAGTATTGCTCGACCCGATCAGCCGGACAGGTAGAGACCAACAGTGGGGTCCCTTTCAGACTCTATCACATGCTGATAGTGCTGTCTCATACTAGTACGTTGTATCTCAGTGTCCTTCACAGTGATCACTTAACATCTGACGCCGGTCACGACCCTTATATACCCTTGCAGGCCTGGTAACAACACTAAACACCAACAATACTAACGCACTTTGGTGACTGTTCTGCGTGTCACAAAGAACTGAATCGTTTACATACCCGCTGAAAGTGGTTAACTTTTTCCACTAGGCAGTGTATTATTTCCTACTGCATACTCCTCGCGACGTGATCTCGACAGAAAAATCATAAAAGCTGGAGCTCAGACAAAGATTTACTGTCATTTAATCTGTTTTCCATCTCTCCCTTATTTTCTCTAAATTCGTGGAGGTATGTACCGTCTATGCAACTAAATGAAGGTAAAAAAAAAAATGGTTCAAATGGCTCTGAGCACTATGGGACTGAACGTCTGAGGTCATCAGTCCACTAGAACTTAGAACTACTTAAACCTAACTAACCTAAGGACATCACACACATCCATGCCCGAGGCAGGATTCGAACCTGCAACCGTTGCGGTCGCGCGGTTTCAGACTGAAGCGCCTAGAACCGCTCTGCCACACCGGCCGGCTCAACTGAATGAAGGCAGTTTGTTGCTATACGCGTTTCGCTTCATTTATATGGGAAGCATCACCAGTGGTAGTTGTATAATTTGACAGAAAATGCCTGACATCGCAGTATTATTGTCATTTTTATGTCTTTTCCCTCTCTTCCCTAGTTGCTCTCAATTCCTGGAGGCATGCACCGTCTATGCAATGATGCTTCCCAAATAAATGAAGCGAAACGAGTATGGCGACAAACAAACCGCCTTCATTTAGTTGCACAGATGGTACATACCTCCACGAATTTAGAGCAACTACGGGAAAAACGGAAAACAGATAAAAATGACAATACAGCCACGTCAGGCATTTCCCGTCAAATTATACGCCACTGGTGATGCTTCCCAAATAAATGAAGCGAAACGCGTATAGCAACAAACAAACTGCCTTCATTTAGTTGCGTAGACGGTACATGCCTCCACGAAAGTTTAGTTTCGTCTGAACAACATTTTTCTAGAAAATGCCACCCAGCGGTGTAATCTACACGGGAACGAAGACCCTTCCGGGCACGTTGGCCATGTATCAGCCGCAGGGCCGTAATCTGTGTTGCGTAAACTTAACGCCGGTCACCTGGAACGGCCTGATAACGCGTTGTAAATCGCAAACTGGTCCGGCAACCGACGATAATGACGTCAGGCGTTTGTTGATAAACAACCAGTGCCACTGCCAACCAACCTATGTTCATATAAGGATGGCACAAATAGATGAAAGCGATACACAATAATTGCTTAAACGTATCTCCTCTATGCTGGATTACGATTTGTAATCAGCAACTTTTTACGATATAAAGAACAAATAAAAATAATTATCTGTGTCAGTCAAGTTTATTTACAGAATTTCTTTACCCGGTCGTAGCCTTCATTTCAGCAACATGCTACATCCAGAAAATAAATTATAATGTGGGATGGAGATGTAGGCCCTAGGAAAGGGTCGTAGAAGAAAATAAAATTGATTGCCACGGATAACTATTTACTTTGTCTTTTATAAAAATTATATGTCTTACAAACATTGTTTCGAAATTACTACTAGAAAGCAAATATGAAAATGAAAAATGTCGATACGTCCGAAAGGCCTTGCGAAGTCCCCAGCTTTAAATTTTTACCACTTCTGATTTACTGAAACGAGTATGACGTGGTTCTTTCAGTGTTCGGCAGGTGCAATTCTTTTGGTAATTACTTTCACTAGTTGAACATATAGACACACGTACAACTAAAAGAAAATCATCCAAATCGGAAAATGTAGTATTCTGGGTGATGGGGGCGCTGATGACCTATCTGTCTAGCGCCCTCCACCATAAATCATTACCATCAGCATCATCATCATCATCATCATCATCTAAATTCGATGAACGTATACCGATAAAAAAGCTAAATAAGTGAATTATGGTTTCCTTGCACACTATCTACCACAACGTCTATTAAGGCACAGGAATATAATTCATTAGTGACTGGGTGTTTCGGCCGTGTTTCAGTCAACATCTGGTTTTTGCATGCAGTGAATAAATTTTGCACACTATGGTTGCAGCACATTTGGATGGCTCGCGGCTACCATCCACAGAGACTTGCGCCGTCGAGGCAAGCCATACTTGATGTTTATGTCACTCTTGACTTACACATTAATCTTCGGGACAAGCTGCATTTCATCTATTGCGTGTTCTCCTTTGGGGAAGTTGAGTGAAGTCCATTGAAAGCAGAGACTAGGTAGATCAGTGACATAACATTCACTTTTCACTTTGGTACAAAAAAGTGTTTGAACCTTTGTAAAGTCTGAAGCTCAAGCATGGTTTTGCGTCTCAACTCGAAGGCGTTAGCTTCCGTCCAGAATGGTATGCATTCCCTGGCGAAGTGGCATTCAAATGGCCACAGCAACAGTGCAGAAATTCCTGTAGTCACTGTAATTTTATTCCCTTATTACCAGTAATACACAATCGAACAGTTACCGTCGCTGCATTCGGTGCGAAGGTTCAAATGGTTCAAATGGCTCTAAGAACTATGGGACTGCCGGCCGGTGTGCCGAGCGGTTCTAGGTGCTTCAGTCTGGAACCGCACGACCGCTACGGTCGCAAGTTCGAATCCTGCCTCGGGCATGGATGTGTGTGGTATCCTTAGGTTAGTTAGGTTTAAGTAGTTCTAAGCTCTAGGGGATTGATGACCTCAGATGTTAAGTCCCATAGTGCTCAGAGCCATTTGAACCATTTGAGCCATCATTTTTTTGAACTATGGGACTTAACATCTGAGATCACCAGTCCCCTAGACTTAGAACTACTTAAACCTAACGACATCACACACACCCATGCTCGAAGAAGGATTCGAACCTGCGATCGTAGCAGCAGCGCGGTTTCGGACTGAAGCGCCTAGAATCGCTCGGCCACCGTGGCCGGCTCGGTGCGAAGGGACCCGGGTTCTATTCCCAGGAATTTTTTGTGGTAGGAACGTCTGGAACGAGGTACATTCAGCCTCGTCGGGCCAAATGACGAGCTCATTGAATAAAAAAGCATTTATCTACTAGCAATAAAGGATGAAGGAGTTGGCATCATGTTGATTACATGTACCGCACCCCATGGTGCTTATAGGCAGAAGTCGGCCAGTCGGACATACCTAAGGGGTAATCTTTGGCTGTTGTTGTTAAGTTAAAAAGAGTTACATAACTGAATTTATCTCACAGAAGCCTGCTATGCCGCTGGAAAAATACTACAGCTCCATTTATAAAAACGTAGTTAATGGCTATGTTTCGGTAGTTAACGGAGTTGCGAAAACGCGTTAATCTTTATTTCATGAACACTTGGTCATCATTTGTCGAGATGAAAGGAATTAGCAATATCTTTAATGGGTTAAAAGTTATTTGAGGTAAAAGCCTGAGAAACGTCAGCCAACGCATTACAAATAAATATAGCAAATTACTCTTAAGGCTTCTTTACACGCTCGTTTATTGCGCCATTCTGGGTATTGTGTCATAATACTGACTGTCAGAGAGCTGTAATGACACTGTGTGCAGTACATAGAAAGAGACTGCAAATCTTTAAAAATGTGAACGCTCGCACAATATACTGCGCAATATATTGTACCGTATGACGGTCATATGGTAGAATACCCAGCAGTTCCTGCAAGAGTACGTGATTTGTGGACATGCAAACAACACAGGCAGTGGCGTCATATGAATACGAATAAACCATGAAAGACAGATGAAAGAAATCTTGTGCTGAAGTGCATTCAGACGAATGATTGATGACATATTTAATATTTTTTCAACAACTAGCTGCGAAAACACTCGAAAAACGTGTTTAAGTGTAGGTAAATAGCACTGCAACTTCTTATAAGTTCGTTTCAAAAATTTGAATTATTAACTGCAGTAATAGTAACAGCGCTACCCACTGATCCTCTACAACAAGTATCTTACTCCTTTCCAGTTTATAGATCGCTTCTAGTATTTTGAAAAGTGAAATCCGACTAGTACATAGTATCTGTTCTGTGGAAATAAGATGTAACGAAGTTAACCACTTCGCTGAATGATTTCTCGCTCATCCGATAGTCATCTGGCCCTGGGGCAGGTCATCTTAGCATGTTAATTAGGCTGTGTGTAGAACGCATTCCAAGGTACTTTATCACCCATCGCCGCTTACTCTTGCTTTTCTTTTGCAGTACGTAGCGATTCCAATCGCAATATATGCGAATTCTATATCAACGAGTACCAATATGGTCGCTACAAAGGCAGAGTTCTAACTGACATGTCCCGGGGAAAAATATTGCTCAATAATATTGTGTGGTTCTTGGCCTCGTACTTTCGTGTCACATATTGACACAATACTATTGAACAATAAATATTGAGCATTTAAGATCCCTTTAAACCAGGGGCAGCCAAGAACTTGGATCGCAAGCCATGCACTGGCTCGCGTGCCATAGTGTTCTGCCTGTTTGCATACTTTCTGCAGCGCCACGTCACTATCTGAGCGGCAGGGAGGAGCAATAAACTGTGAACGCACCTTATTCAGAGGGCAATGCAGTCGCACTGGATACTAATTCGTATTCTTAACGATGTAGATAATAAATGAAACAATTTTCAGTGTTATTTAATTATTTTTGGTGCGCTGAAGACGTAATACAGTTTTTATCTGGTGCAAACTGTCGCCGTATAGACGGAAACAGACAATTCCAGTTTTCGAACTCATGTTGCCTTGTAATAGTGACTTGTAATCGAAGAAAGGTCTGTCACACACATATGTAGATCGAAATATTGTAACATTTTTGCGCCCTCATTACGGAGACATAGAAACTTTACCTGAGGAAGACAATGTAGACCACCCAGACAGTTTTCATGTAATGGGGTTTGTCTTCAAAATGGGAATTACACCGCATATCAGTCAGGTACGTCTGCACATGTTCAGAGGCGCTTTCAACTAAAAGATAAAGGGTCTCGAAAACAGTTCGAAAACACAGATGTAAGATTGCAGTGTCCTCAAAACGTTAGAAATCGATTCTTGTAATTCTTTTAGGGTGATAATGAGGTCTTCCAATGTCGTGTTGTCTTTAACGTCAGTGGACTGTGTTTGTTAGAATTTGTGTCTTTTACAATGCTTTCCCATCAAATCAGAAAAAAGTTGCAATATGTTACTGTGGGTAGTCAGCAGTGAAGTCCACTTAAAATATGAAGTGTGGAGTGGGTTCCTGGTGTTTATATTTTCGTTCCTCGACTACTTGTTGCTTCATAAATTCGGAATAGCGGATTTTAAATGGAAAAATCTTTCCACGCATACCCTTCGACTTAACCAACGTACTTTGCAGTTATACAAGGGGGTGTCAGAAGCAGTCAGAAAAGTTTTTAAGGGTGTTGCAGGGTTGGTTGTAACGAGAAATGATAATAAAGAAAAAATTCGATAGGTTACTCCGTTTCCAAATTAATTAGCATTGAAGATAGCCGATCAGGTCGTTGCGTTCTTCATACAGCGAACAAATATGGAATTGTAAACAGCGTTGGCGCGACGATTCTGCCAAACTGGAGAGAGTCGTTCCAACCGAAAAATGTCTCACCGAAAACTAAACGTACTTCCGAGAAGCCGAGCAAAGCCCAGAGAGACCGATTCTCGGCCCGCACATCAGGTTCGCATGCCGTTTGACACGCTGTGGTCGGCCATGCTCTAAAGAGCTAGATGCATATCGTGAACAATATACATTCATGCTCATAAATTAAGGATAATGCTGATATATGGCGAAACAACGCCCTGGTGGGCGGTT
This sequence comes from Schistocerca piceifrons, assembly GCF_021461385.2. Classification (NCBI taxonomy): domain Eukaryota; kingdom Metazoa; phylum Arthropoda; class Insecta; order Orthoptera; family Acrididae; genus Schistocerca; species Schistocerca piceifrons. The sequence continues at coordinate 952,401,786 of NC_060139.1, forward strand.
TGCGGGTTTAAATCACCTCGGGCTGTGACCATGAGGTGCATTTGATCTGCGGTCGTCGCACGATGGCGCTGGCAGCAGTCCACATACACAGAGGTGTGTTGGTGCATGTCAGAGTACGGTGCAGCCAGTAAGTGTTCAGACGTTTTCAGAAGCGCTAATGGTGACTGTGTGTTGAAAATAGCTCAAAGAACACATATTGATGACGTTATGAGGGGTAGAATACTAGGGCGACTGGAGGCTGGTCATCGGTGCCCGCAGACGGCTACGGAGTACTGCAGGTAGCCTTACTCGGGACCTTACCGCAGCCACTGGAGCAGTTGTCTCCAGACACACAGTCTACAGACGACTGAACAGACATGGTTTATTCGCCCAGAGACCTAAAAGGTGCATTCCACTGACCTGTGGTCACAGGAGAGCCCGTAAAGCCTGGTGTCAAGAACACAGTACATGGCCATTGGAACAGTGGTACCAGGTTATGTTCACGGACGAGTCCAGGTATAGTTTGAACAGTGATTCTCGCTGGGTTTTCATCTGGCGTGAACCAGGAATCAGATACCAACCCCTGTGTGGACGTCGTGGTTTGATGTGGGGTGGAATTATGATTGGTGCACGTACACCCCTGCACGTCTTTGACAGAGAAACTGTAACAGGTCAGGTGTATCGGGACGTCATTTTGCACCAGTATGTCCGCCTTTTCAGGGGCGCAGTGGGTCCCACCTTCCTCCTGATGGATGATAACGCACGGCCCCACCGATCTGCCATCGTGGAGGGGTACCTTAAAACAGAAGATATCAGGCGAATGGAGTGGCCTGCCTGTTCTCCAGACCTAAACCCCACCGATCACGCCTGGGATGCTCTCGGTCGACGTATCGCTGCACGTCTTCAAACCCCTACGACACTTCAGGAGCTCCGACAGGCACTGGTGCAAGAATGGGAGGCTATGCCCCAGCAGCTGCTGGACCACCTAATCCAGAGTGTGCGGCCTGTGTACGTGTGTATGGTGATCATATACCATATTGATGTCACGGTACATGCAAAGGAAACCGTGGCGTTTTGTAGCACATGTGTTTCGGGACGGTTTTCTCAATTAATCGTCAATACCTTGGACTTACAGATATGTGTTGCGTGTGTTCCCTATGTGCCTATACTATTAGCGCCAGTTTTGTGTCGAGACACGTTGTGTGGCTCTACATTCTGCAATTATCCTTAATTTATGAGTTTGAATTGTACGTGTAACATGTCATTTCCGGGCGCCCGTCAGGTGGTTAGTGTGTCCCCTACAAGCCCTATCCGGCGGAAGAAAGTGCTCTCGACCATGGAGGTGACAGGCAGTCTGTCCCTAATCCTCCTAAATGGGTTGTTGCCGTAGCTTACAAGGCTGACTTAAAGGACTGTGTTGTTCAATGATAGCCCATGTTTTCTGACACCTGTAGCAGAAAAGCCCTATTGGCGCCAGCAGAAAATGACCGGTGAAACGCTTGCATTCTGTTCCTGTTTGACTTAAAGGCCTAAATGTTAAATAATTTCGTGGAGCGATTTTGAACTCACGAAATAGTGGAGCCATCTGACAGCCCTCGTGAGGATAGGACTGCCCCTATGGTGCGAAGTAGAAGTTTTAGAAGTGATGTGCGTATTGAGTCAGGAATGAATGGTCCTCAGTGACATAAGGAGAAAATGATCGAGCATTTTCTAGAGGGAGAGAGGTATCGTATCATGATGTGGAGACATTTATTCCAGCGGAAATTTATGGTGTCTCTGTGTCTGTCCTCCTCCCTTTTAACTTTAGACTGTTATCCAGGTTTGTTTGTGGAAGAGGCACTACAAACAAGCGGAAGACGTAGTAGTGTTCGATTTCCAACTCAATGGTCGGATCTGAGAGTCTTTTGGAAGTAAAGTGAACTCGAATAAACTGCCAACAGCTGTTATGTGATGATTGGTTAACAGCTGGTTTCGCAGTGAAACAAATCGTTAATAAATCACCACATAACAGCTGTTTGCAGAATATTCGAGTACATTTTACCATGAATTTCAACGGCTATGGCTGCCCATATTATCGAGCTTTTGAAAGTAGTTGGTGTGCTAAAGGACACTGATTAGTGACATAAAGGACAAAAGTCTGGGAACAGCGATATGCACATATACAAATGGCGGTAGCGTCACTACACAAGGTATGAAAGGGCAGTGCAGTGCAGTGATGGAGCTGTCCTTTTCATTCAGGTGGTTCGTGTGAAAAGGTGTCCGAAGTGATTATGGCTGCACGGTAGGGAATAAAAAACTTTGAACGCGGTATGCTAGTTGGAGCTAGACGCGTGGAACATTTCATTTCGGAAACCGTTAGGGAATTCAATATTCCGAGATCGACAGTGTCAAGATTGTGCCGAGAATACCAAATTTCAGGCATTGCCTCAAACCACGCACAGCGAATTGGCCGACGGCCTACACTTATCAACAAAGAGCAGCGGCGTTTATGCTGAGTTGTGGGTACTAACAGGCATGCAACACTGCGTGAATTAACAACAGAAATCAACATGTGACGCACGACGAACCATCCGGTTGGACAGTGCGGCGAAATATGACGTTAATGAGCTGTAGCAACAGACGACCAACTCGTGTGCCGATGCTAACAGCACGACATCGCCTGCAGCGCCTCTCCTAGGCTCGTGGCCGCATCAGTTGGACCCTAGCCAAGTGGAAAACCGTGGCCTCGTCAGATGAGACCCGATTACAGGTGGAACGAGCTGATGGTAGATTTAGAGTGTGGCGCAAACCTCACGAATCCACTGACCCAAGTTGTCAACAAGACATTGTGCAAACTGCTGATGGCTCCATAATGACGTTGGCCATGCTTACATGGACTGGACTGGGTCCTCAGATCCAATTGAACCTGTCATTGACTCAAAATGGTTATGTTCGGCTACTTGGAGACCATTTTCAGCGCCGGCCGGTGTGGCCGAGCGGTTCTAGGCGCTACAATCTGGAACCGCGCGACCGCTACGATCGCAGGTTCGAATCCTGCCTCGAGCATGGATGTGTGTGCTGTCCTTAGGTTAGTTAGGTTTAAGTAGTTCTACGTTCTAGGGGACTGATGACCTCAGATGTTAAGTCCCATAGTGCTCTGAGCCATTTGAACCATTTTGAACCATTTTCAGCCATTCATTGACTTGATGTACCCATGACCTTGGGCCTTGTCAGCCGGCTGCAATTGTTCGCGAATGGTTTGAAGAACGTACTGGACAATTCGAGCCAATTATTTGTTCACCTACATTGCCAGGCATGAATCCCACTGAATATTTATAGGTCGTGATCGAGAGGCCAGTTCGTGCACAAAATGCTGCACCGGCAACACTTTCGCAATTAAGGACGGCCAAACAGACAGCATGGCTCAGTATTACTGCAGGGGAGTTCCAACGACCTATTGAGTTCATTCCACGTCGAACTGCTGCACTGCGCTGCGAAAAAGGAAGTCTGACACGATATTAGAAGATATCCCATGTCTTTTGTCACCCCAGTATAAACGGGTTCGATACTGTGGTTCAAATGGCTCTGAGCAATATGGGACTTCGCTTCTGAGGCCTTCATTCCCCTAGAACTTAGAACTACTTAAACCTAACTAACCTAAGGACAGCACACACAACCACGCCCGAGGCAGGATTCGAACCTGCGACCGTAGCGGTCGCGCGGTTCCAGACTGTAGCACCTAGAACCGCTCGACCACCTCGGCCGGCTTCGAGAGTGTGGAGTGGATGTTTGCGGTGCTCGTTTTCTAATCAAGTGAGAAAATATGAAAATCTCTTGGGTTTTTATAGTACTACAGGGCACTGATCGGTGATATAGAGGAAATGACTGTTTTAACCCTGTCTCACAGGGAAAAGTGAGATTGGAGGTCTTTGTTTAGAATATGTGTGGCAGAGCATAGAAATATTTCTGGTCCGCCAATAAACGTATCAGAGGAAGTCTACGGAACAATACATTGCGTGATTTGTCTTGCACACCGCACGGCGTTGAGTAGTCTGATGACTCTGACCTCGAGTGCGTCTGCGTCAGACACTATGTAAGCTCCAAGATGCCAGAAGAGAACCAACATTTCAATACCACTTCGAACTGCCTATAGTAACGAGAAAAACTGCTGAACAATACGGTACACCTGTTGAATTTGCCTATAACACTGTAGAGGGAGCGACAACGAAACCTTCCGTTTTGAAAGGAGGCGCCCTACGTCGTAAGTGCGGATGGTTTTATTCGAAGCGATGGAATGGTAAGTCTGCTTACTTTTTGGCTCCGTTGCGACGTTGCATTGGCGGAAGAAGCACAGTGCGTTTGTCGTAGTAGACTACTTTTCTCGATTGATTGTCGCCGCACAGTTTGGATTCCGACATATACACATACATCTATATTTCACAAGCAATTTTGCGGTGTGTGGTGAGGGTACTTCTTGTACCATTGTCACTTGTTCTCTCCCTCCCCCCCCCCCCCTTTGCTGTTCTAGTCGCTAAAGGTCCGTAGGAAGGACTATTGCCCGTAAGCCTCCGTGTGGACTCGATTCCGACTAATTATATTTCACGAGCTATACTCACTCTAGTATTCCCGCCCGTACTGTTGCACTCACCGGCAATTAATTTTTTAGCACGTGGACACCTTCTTGGTAACCGTAATTATATACAAAAAAACTGGTACAAACACAGCGCGTGAGAGCATCACTATACATTGGAGCAGCAAGAGAGTCATTTTTGCGGCTTCCATTGCACTTGACACCTGTGTTTCGACTTTCTGATACTCTATGCTTCACAATGACCTCCACTGACAATCATTGAAGTTGGCTGTGGTGCACGGACACGTTGAGCACAATTTCATTGCTCGGCAGAATGCCTGTGAAGCATTGCTTGATATGTCGCCACAGGACATGCTTGTGAACGTTACGGCTGAGGCACGTTTTTATTTGTCTGGGTGCGTGAATAAAAAAAACTTACGCTACTCGAGTGCTAAAAGATCCAGAGAACTTCATGAGATCTCTCTTCAAAAATGGCTCTGAGCATTATGGGACTTAACATCTATGGTCATCAGTCCCCTAGAACTTAGAACTACTTAAACCTAACTAGCCTAAGGACAGCACACAACACCCAGTCATCACGAGGCAGAGAAAGAGAGATCTCTTCATTCAGAACGTGTTACTGTTTGGTGTGCACTGCGGAAAGTAGCGATCGCTAGTCCTCAATTTTTCGAAAAAAAAGAAAAAAAGGAAGGAAAATGGGTGCAGTATCTGCGAACTAGCAGCGATGTGCCAACAGAATGCCAGCCGCTGTGACCGAGCGGTTCTAGGCGCTTCAGTCCGGAACCGCGCTGCTGCTACGCTCGTAGGTTCGATTCCTGCCTCGGGCATGGATGTGTGTGATGTCCTTAGGTTAGTTAGGTTTAAGTAGTTCTAAGTCTAGGGGACTGATGACCTCAGATGTTAAGTCCCATAGTGCTTAGAGCCATTTGAACCATTTGATTCCAACAGGAGTGAACCTTTTTGTGCAAACTTTAACAAATTTATGTGGAGATCTTTATCGTTATTTGGCATATAACACACAACTGTAACGACTGTTATCCATAGCTACGTGTATCGGGGGATCTGGCTGTTGGCGCTCCACCCATCATACTCACGCAGTTAAAAAGCCACGATTCCCGGCGGGGTCGGGGATTTTCTCTGCCTCGTGATGACTGGGTGTTGTGTGCTGTCCTTAGGTTAATTAGGTTTAAGTAGTTCTAAGTTCTCGGGGACTGATGACCACAGCAGTTAAGTCCCATAGTGCTCAGAGCCAAAAAGCCACGAAATAAAATTATAACAAATAAAGATAGTCGGATATTAAGTCCTCGTCTTACTTTAAGACCAGTAACTTCGCTTCTCCAGATTATTGCGCATTTACCGAAAAGCTCGTTTCCTATAGCGGTAATATCAGTCACATATGCCTCGAGCCACACCAGCTGCTTCCTGTGCACTGGCTACTTCTGTAAATAAATATACGGCTCCAGCTGACTGCATTGAGCCTCAACCCTTGTACGGCATTTCAGAGATTTTAGAGGAATCACGAAGAAAATGATTTACCAATATTTATGTATGCAAACTGCTCACATATTTCGTTTTACTGCTAACCTCAAAAACAATCCATAAACCCGTTGAAGAAAGCGTTACCGATCTCTCCCGTTTGTACATTATCGAATAAATCTGGGTGAATTGCTATTTCGAATCCTTCAAGTAGGTCTTTCTTCCTGTCGTCGCTACGTGCATTTAGCGCCCGAAAACCTCAAACTACACACACACACACACACACACACACACACACACACACACACACACACACACACACACGCTACGTACATCACCTTTAAATCCTCTTCAGTGTCTTTTAGCAGGTGACCTACTGCATCTCATATGGGCAATGTTTGGCTACCAATAATTTGCCATACGCAGCCAGTGTGATGGCGTCAGTGTGCTCTTTAATGTTTTTTTTTAATTTTCTGACGATTTCGAGCTTTTTTAAGTGTATGTGTATTAAGGGTAGAACGCATAGGATCTTGACCCTTGATACGCTTATCTGTGAATGACATTTCTCATATTTGTGCGTTGTACACTACATAGCGATAACGATGATCTTCATAACTTGCCCTGCAGTCCTTATGATGGATAATAATGGAATTTTGTGAAAGTATTTGATTTCAGTTACACAGGACCACGTTACACACAGCGCGAACTGCAATGCGTGTTTAGTTTGAGAAGTGCCTGGGCAGCTTATCTTCTTCAAAGGCAGTCTTCTGTGGCAGACGCACTCACCCTATTTAGCTCCGCCGGCCGAAGTGACCGTGCGGTTCTAGGCGCTGCAGTCTGGAACCGCGAGACCGCTACGGTCGCAGGTTCGAATCCTGCCTCGGGCATGGATGTGTGTGATGTCATTAGGTTAGTTAGGTTTAACCAGTTCTAAGTTCTAGGGGACTAATGACCTCAGAAGTTGAGTCCCATAGTGCTCAGAGCCATTTGAACCATTTATTTAGCTCCATGCGACTTTTGTCACGGCGATATCTATAACCCAATGTCTACCCCGATCTTCCAAAAACCTTCGCACACTTGGAAGAGAATGTTCACAAGCAGTAGTACACATATCCATCGCCATGCTCGAAAGAGTCATTTGCCGGATATATTTCTTTTTTAAATTGCAATTTTAAATCATAAATAATGTAGAAAAGCAGAATGATAAATATACTTTTTTATTGACCTTTTAAAACAGCAAGCTTCATTGTCGCACCCTGTAGGGGAGATTCGGATAGTATGGAACAGTTGGGCGGCATGGAACACAGACACTGGGTTCTGCTGCCACGTGAGAATATCGTGTATTAATTCTATGAATGTGAATGTCGACTGCTTGCGGGATTGCTTTCGTCACTGTTCATGAAACTTTGTGTATCACTTTTGTAGAATTCCTGCAGGCAAATTTTCAAAAGTTTGTATCAGTTATTAGATTAGCGTCTCAGACAGTGACATTAAGTTTAATGCGCATAAACAGAATATTAATTTATTATTCCTAGGCTGTTTTTTGTTGTCAACTTTTCCTTTAGCAACAAAAAGGATATTTTTGCACGTTGGTGTGTCGGGTTGCGTGGAATATCTGGGACTTAAGATCCAACTAAGCGTCGTTCCTCTAACTATTCTCAGGCACACGCTCCTCGCTCTTTTAAAACTTTGGTTCACCATACCGAAAAAAGAACGCGTCCAATAGAAATAGAAAAGCTGAGGTATCATCTGTACTAATCTTTTATCCCTACAAAAATCAGTTAGGGGCGAATTAAGAGCTAAGCAACAACCCAACGGCAACAAAAGGTCTAACTACAGAATCCTAAAACACAAGAGACCAGAAACCTTCCAACGAAAGAGGAAACAGAAACTCTTCAAGATATTACAGTTTACTTTGCAGGGTGACTGAAGTGGCAATGATCAATCTTTCCATAATCATGTATCGTCTGAAATGTAATTCGCAGCTTCTATTATATGTCTCTTCTGCGACGGAAATTTTTTCCGAAGATAGACATGGAGAGATTTCGATGCAGTGTTTGGCTTGCTCTATATGCGCCCTTCTCAGGTATGCTGGAGCGGAGAATGGAGATAATATTTGCAATTTCTACAAATAAAATAAGCTAAGTTGCCTCATTAACCTGCAAACCTGTATCATGAATTGTATTATTTATAATATATTTTGTAAGTCTCATTAAATGCTGTTTTTTAAGCAAAATGTAATTCGCTTTCTATATTTTCGATTACCTATTCCAAATTAACATACAGTACCATATTATCGTCCATATGACACTCTTTTCTTTAATTTCTTTTTAAGAAGGAAAACTTTTTTTCAAATTATTTTTTCACAGTATAAATCTTATGACGATAAGTTGCGTTAGCTTATCATTTTGGTTTTGACCATTTTAATCAATCCGGCAGGAAATTGCGTTCGCAAATGTGAATGGTATTCCATAAAATCAGAATTTCCTACAGAAGTTTTGCATTACCGTGAGTCTGAGCCACCAGTAAGCCCTCAAACTGATTGAGAAAGGCTACAGACAAAAATTTTATCCCTATAGTGTCAATCCTTCTGCTGCTGTTTATTGATTATGGACGGAACAGCGCGTGGAACGGGGACCCCGTTGTCTGTCGCCTCCAGCTTAACCTTCCTGATGTTATTACTCCAGAGCGCATATTGGTTAACAGTCAAAGCTCATGCTGGTGGCTTTTGTACACCTCTGAATCTCCTATTATGCAGTCCCTCGACTGGACAGCTGGCGCAAAACAGAGGAACTACTGTTATTCAGTCTGTTTATCCGCCGGGAAAACCGAACTCTGATCTCCGATTTTGGTCGCCTCTGGTCCGTTATGTCAAACACTGATTACAAGGCCCCTCCACTGCATTCGCCCCCCTCTCATCTCCACCGCCACCCCTCTGCGCCTGACTGGTCGCATTTAGGCAGCCCGAAGCACACGCTTTGTCCATGCTCGTACGAACGTCGGGCAGCTAAACTAGGGGGGCGCGTGTGTCCTCCCTGTACTGCCGAACAAAGCACTCGCCAAATGCAGGGCATACGGTACAGAGCAGACGGATGTCGCCAGATATGGGCAAGGATCGACCGACAGAGCCGCACGAGACCTGCGAACCTACCACGTGCGGACAACAGCGCACGTGGTTTGCACCGTATGTCGGAAGTGGCAGAGCGGTGGAGCGACGCAGGTACAAGGGTGTGTGTACCCTGCCGAGGCCCACGAGAAAGACAGGCTGCGGCGCGTACGTTACAGTACGTGACACTAAAGGTCTTACGAGTGCCAGGGGCCGTCTCCGCCGAGAATGACTGACTATTTCAGACGAGTTTAGTAATTATTAACTGCGCTTTTAAATGCATATTCATTTTCAATTAAATACTGATTTCCCGCGGGTCCTGCATGGATCCGAGCCTTCGCGAAGTGTTGCGGGCAAGCCTACGGTGGTGACGTCACAAATTTGTTGCAGGCTCCGTGTATCTCGTTGGCACTGACTCTGCCTAAACGCACTGGGGGCCGTTCGTACAGAGGCACGACCACGCACGTGGTCACATCGGTGTCTGTCAGAAATACTTGAATTACCCGGCAACACGTTTTGGCGATTATGTCACATCACTGCCCACGTTTATTACGTTTTATTGCTATGTTTTAATACACGGTATAGGAAGATTTTGTTACGAGAAGCCAGCGGATAGATAGGATCGAAAGGCAGACTCATCGAGTGACACGCCGATGGTCACATAGCGTGAGAACGGCCGGGAAAGCAAGAGCAGTGTTGTACACAAGTAGAGAGAGACAGTGGCGACTCGGCTACAACGTTGGGCGCCGAGAAGCGGATTTTTTTATTATTTATATTTACTTTTTAAATACCAACATACAGCTCCAACCGTGCTGATGACGTTACTTGCACTGAGAAGTTGTTAGTAAAAATTTCTGTATTACTAAAAAAAATGTTCAAATGTGTGTGAAATCTTATGGGACTTAACTGCTAAGGTCATCAGTCCCTAAGCATACACACTACTTAACCTAAATTATCCTAAGGACGAACACACACACCTATGCCGGGGTAGGATTTGAACCTCCGCCGGCACCAGCCGCACAGTCCATGACTGCAGCGCCGTAGACCGCTCGGCTAATCGCGCGCGGCCAGTATCACTCAGTTTATCAGGAAATGCTAATTACAAATTTTAGTTACCGTTAGTGCTTGTTGGTGAAAAGGATGGACCAGTCACAAGTGCATGCTAAGATAGCTCACTACCAGCCTATGATCGCTTTACGAAGAAGTAATATATGAATCCGTGTGTGAAATATGATCTCTTGTAAAGACGGAACAGTTAGTTGAAAAATTGCTTCGAATGACGTACTTGTGCGATGACGTGTAAATCCAAGGCAGTGTACGATCGGTTTTCGAGGGGGCAACGTGTGAACTAGTGTATGAAGTGCAACTCCGCATAAAGACGGAATTAATTGCTAAGATTGCCTCGGAAAACGTATTTGTGCGATCTCATGTTGATTGTGTGAAGCATGTTTCTGACTTTTGCGGTGCTCGGGAACTAATTATTAATGATCGAGGATTATTTACGAATATTAACGATAACTGGCTCTAGAAGCTATTTTACTAATTTTGCGATTAATGAAATAAAAATAAAATTAGTTGGCATCCTAAGATTTTACGATTCTTATTATGCTTAGCATCTAAACCTACCCACATGCCACATTATTAAGCACTGTTTCTGGCACAAGGTAAAGACCTCGTGACCGACGGAGAAAAACCAAGCTGGATAACGGATACGGGACACCTTTCAAATGGCTCTGAGCACTATGGGACTTAACATCTGAGGTTCATAAATAGTTCAAATGGCTCTGAGCACTATGGGACTCAACTGCTGTGGTCATAAGTCCCCTAGAACTTAGAACTACTTAAACCTAACTAACCTAAGGACATCACTGACATCCATGCCCGAGGCAGGATTCGAACCTGTGACCGTAGCGGTTGTGCGGTTCCAGACTGTAGCGCCTTTAACCGCTCGGCCACTCCGGCCGGCTAACATCTGAGGTCATCAGTCCCCTAAACTACTTAAACCTAACTAACCTAAGGACATCACACATCCATGCCCGAGGCGGCATTCGAACCTGCGACAGTATCAGTCGCGCGGTTCCGGACTGAAGCGCCTAGAACCGGTCGGCCACAACGGCCAGCAGGATACCTTTACAAGACGTGAGGTAAGCAAGTTGCCTCCAGTTGTGCTACGGACGGTGATCGCAGACATTTCTTGCTAAAACCTGCTGTGTTTAATACTGGCACATTTTCAAGGTGGGAATTTTCATTTACTGTTACCCACTGTGTAGATTATGGGGGTCAAATCGGCGTTTACTGAGAGACTACATTTTACCACCGACCCTAATATTCGTTGCAATCTGAGCAGGATGGCAGCACCGTCGTATTTATATCTCAGGAGGAAGAGCCTGAGGCAGTAACAGCGTACAGTCCACTACTCTCACAACTGCAACCCTGCTACACGCTACATACACCGATGTTACTGCCTGCCCTGCAGGGCGTAAGACGGACTGGTGTTCGCCTAACCGTACTCTTCCCATACTGCTACAGAATTAGCAATAATTTAATGAGTGTGAATCGACGTGTCGACTGAACAAATTGTTGGCTGCTTTAATTCTGAAACATCATTTTTTCATAACGTTTAAGGGGCTCCGGAAAGGCTCAAAATCATGAAAAGTTCAATTTTTACTTTTTTGAGTTTTCTGAATCTGCAGACTATTACATTTTAATAGATATATAATTTACTCAATTCCGAAGACTACAACTATTTTTAATTTTTTTTTTAAATGTGTTCTACATGGGCGTGACCCACTGTTGCGCTGTTAAACTGCTGTCAAATGGTGTTATTATTAACGTCCGTGTTCATCAGGTACATTTTAGTGATGTGAGATAAAGTATGTGTTGTGGCTAACCTGTGATGGTTCAATATATATCGCTGATATGATTGTCGATTGTTTCATGTTTATTTACTCTGTCGTTATCTCGAAAATATTCGTAATTAATTCTGTTTATTGAGTCTCTGTTTTGTTGAAGTATAATAATGAGTAAAAGTAAAGTTATTAGAAATCCTCTGAAGGCTTTTAAGAAAAGGAGAAATGTTGGAAAGGCAAAGGTATGTGTTATTACTGTAAACAATAAAGACGATAACCAAGTGAGTGAACCTAACCTCTCAAGTACACCTGCCCATAGCAGTCAAAGTGGGAAAGAAAATACTTCACAGAAGAAGCTTGGTTCAATGAGTGAAAACTACGAATGTTTTATGGGCGAATCGGATGTGAATGAAATATCTGATATGTCGGTTCTCAAAGGAATGTTTTCAAACTGTGTAAGATGTATTCATTGTAGTGAAGTTGGTCTGGAACTCTCCATAATAAAGCACGTAGGACTTGCTAGTGAAATACAACTGAAATGTGGTAAGTGTTCATACATGACCACCTTTTGGAACAGTGTTGCAGTAACTGCAGCTGAAGAAAATGGTAGTAAAATCTACGAACACAACAACGAGCGATGCTTGCTTTAGACAAGGAACGCCTTCGGGCTGCAGACAAGGCTGTAAAGAGTCTAGAAATACAAGCAAGAGTAAACAGGAGGAGGAACAAGAGGAAGCTGGAGGAGGAGTTTGCAGAGGATGAAGATAACCCATCCTATGGACCTGGAATGCACTAAAAAGTTAATCCAATCTTTGTCGCTCGAATCCCAAAACTTTTATTTTCTCATACTAATTAAATGTTTTCTAAGGATCTTCCAAACATATTTGTTTCAAACTTTCAGTAAATGTTACACAGTGCCTTCTGCATAATTTAACACAGCCTTTTTCCAAAAAACTGTATATTTTTGAATATATAAATAAAAAATTGCAAAAAAATGTTGTGCATTTTCATTACAATTGAAAAAAAATCATCTTTAATAACTGAACTAAAATTTTGTAAAATCCCTGTGTTAAGTTGTAGCCCATATTCCAATAAATAATCTGTAAAAAGTTCAACTTCCTACCTCAAATACTTTGTGAGGAAAGATGTAATTTATAAGCGTTATTTTAACATTGCAAGTATAGGGCGTTCCGGAGCCCCTTAATGCCATATGCCTTTCATTATTTTTATGATGGCAGCGACAACAGCAACCGTTACGAAATTGTCTCTAACGAAAAACAGCCCACAGTAGCACTAAGTTCTGTTTATTTGAAACCTTGACCATGGTTCCTGCTGTAATAATCTAGCCTTCTTCAGAAGTCCTAAAAATGATAAAAATAACATCTAGACCAATGATACAATCTACACGTGAACTTCAAAATTAGGTAAGAGATAACATATTACTTACATACACACTAATAAACGAAAAGTGTTTTAGTCCAGCGGCTGCGTCAAGACTAATAAAATAGCTTCAACAGACATAAGCCTGTTTCGAACGTAAATACAATTACATATTGCAACGTATGTCCTCCGCCACTACCTGTGTTATACTGGGCGCACGCTCGTCAAATGTGCTGCACGCCGCGCACCATAGGTGGCGCTGACCACAGTGAGCTATATACAGGGTGTTTCAAAAATGACCGGTATATTTGAAACGGCAATAAAAACTAAACGAGCAGCGATAGAAATACACCGTTTGTTGCAATATGCTTGGGACAACAGTACGTTTTCAGGCGGACAAACTTTCGAAATTACAGTAGTTACAATTTTCAACAACAGATGGCGCTGCAAGTGATGTGAAAGATATAGAAGACAACGCAGTCTGTGGGTGCGCCATTCTGTACGTCGTCTTTCTGCTGTAAGCGTGTGCTGTTCACAACGTGCAAGTGTGCTGTAGACAACATGGTTTATTCCTTAGAACAGAGGATTTTTCTGGTGTTGGAATTCCACCGCCTAGAACATAGTGTTGTTGCAACAAGACTAAGTTTTCAACGGAGGTTTAATGTAACCAAACGACCGAAAAGCGATACAATAAAGGATCTGTTTGAAAAATTTCAACGGACTGAGAACGTGACAGATGAACGTGCTGGAAAGGTAGGGCGACCACGTACGGCAACCACAGAGGGCAACGCGCAGCTAGTGCAGCAGGTGATCCAACAGCGGCCTCGGGTTTCCTTTCGCCGTGTTGCAGCTGCGGTCCAAATGACGCCAACGTCCACGTATCGTCTCATGCGCCAGAGTTTACACCTCTATCCATACAAAATTCAAACGCGGCAACCCCTCAGCGCCGCTACCATTGCTGCACGAGAGACATTCGCTAACGATATAGTGCACAGGATTGATGACGGCGATATGCATGTGGGCAGCATTTGGTTTACTGACGAAGCTTATTTTTACCTGGACGGCTTCGTCAATAAACAGAACTGGCGCATATTGGGAACCGAAAAGCCCCATGTTGCAGTCCCATCGTCCCTGTATCCTCAAAAAGTACTGGTCTGGGCCGCCATTTCTTCCAAAGGAATCATTAGCCCATTTTTCAGATCCGAAACGATTACTGCATCACGCTATCTGGACATTCTTCGTGAATTTGTGGCGGTACAAACTGCCTTAGACGACACTGCGAACACCTCGTGGTTTATGCAAGATGGTGCCCGGCCACATCGCACGGCCGACGTCTTTAATTTCCTGAATGAATATTTCGATGATCGTGTGATTGCTTTGGGCTATCCGAAACATACAGGAGGCGGCGTGGATTGGCCTCCCTATTCGCCAGACATGAACCCCTGTGACTTCTTTCTGTGAGGACACTTGAAAGACCAGGTGTACCGCCAGAATCCAGAAACAATTGAACAGCTGAAGCAGTACATCGCATCTGCATGTGAAGCCATTCCGCCAGACACGTTGTCAAAGGTTTCGGGTAATTTCATTCAGAGACTACGCCATATTATTGCTACGCATGGTGGATATGTGGAAAATATCGTACTATAGAGTTTCCCAGACCGCAGCGCCATCTGTTGTTGAAAATTGTAACTACTGTAATTTCGAAAGTTTGTCTGCCTGAAAATGTACTGTTGTCCCAAGCATATTGCAACAAACGGTGTGTTTCTATCGCTGCTCGTTTAGTTTTTATTGCCGTTTCAAATATACCGGTCATTTTTGAAACACCCTGTATCAGGCAACTAGTCAATATGTACGACAATAAATTAATAACAAGTCTACATGTGCAAAGGAGGAACCATATACTATTAATAAGAATGTCCAACGGATGAAATACTATTGCATACGATCATTAGGGTGGTAGAACATTAACAATTTCATATAACAAAGTTTGTCGTATCACTATTTGATGCATGATTCAGAAACGAGACTATCATACGCAAATATAACTTCAGCTAACATTATCGCTCTAGTAGCTTATAGGGCTAATTCTACCAGCCGAACGTAGTCGCTGTACATAGCCACACTACCAATGATTGACATCAGCTCTACGACTAGCACCATAGTGCATGGTACGAGATAACAAAGGGCACATTAACATATCTGTCTCAACATAAACCACTGTTAACATAAAAGCAGCTCATGCCTCTTTATGACAAATTCCTACTGGAGCACTGTCGAAGACATTAGTTTATCTCAAAAGATAATCATACAATTATACGGCACTATCGAGTAACTACTAGTGCCTATTTGCTATGCCTAATATTAGCTGAAAACCTTCAAGGAAGTTGGAACTTTTCAAATAACACTGATCATTCAGTAAATTCCTACTGTCAAACATTTTGTGCTTTTATATCTGCACCTCCTCCAATAAATCTAATTTCATACCCTTTGCTTCTTTACAAAATAGTTCAGTGTCGATAACAGGGCAAACAGGTAGGTCTATAGCTATCAGATATAAAGAACACAGCCGGCCGGTGGGGCCGAGCGGTTGTAGGCGCTTCAGTCTGGAACCGCGCGATCGCTACGGTCGCAGGTTCGAATCCTGCCTCAGGCATGGATGTGTGTGATGTCCTTAGGTTAGTTAGGTTTAAGTAGTTCTAAGTTCTAGGGGACTGATGACCTCAGATGTTGAGTCCCATAGTGCTCGGAGGATGGGTATGAATAAGAATGGGTCAACGTTTACTGAACACATAATCGAAGAAGGACATACGTCCCAACCTGTTAACAACACTTATTATAGCAGAAACCATGGTCAAGGTTCAAAATAAACAGAATTTAATGCAACTGTGAGCTGTCTTTCATTCGAGACCATATGCCTTTTGTTTTAAATCTATGCCGTCTCGTTCGCACATTTGATTATTCACTTATACTGACGCTCTTTAAAAACAAATCACAAAACAGAATTCACTGAGGTGACAAGAGTTTTGGGATACCTTTTAAATCGCGCAGGACTTCATTTTTCCCGCCCTTATGACTCAACTCGAAGTGACGTGGACCCAAAAAGTCGTTGGAAGACCCCCGCAGAAATATTGGGCCATACCTCTACTGCCGTCCGTAATTGCGAAAGTGTTGCCAATGTAAGATTTCGTGTACGAACTGACCTCTCAATTAATTCCCATAAATGTTCAATGGGAATCATATCGGGCGATCTGGGTAATCCAATCATTCGCTAGAACTGTCCAGAACGTTCTTCAAACTCATCAAGAAAAACTGTGGCGCGCTTTGTCATCCATATAAATTCCATCGTTGTTTGGGAACATGAAATCCAAGAATGGCTGGGAAAGGTCTCAAGGTTTCCGGACATGACCATTTCAAGTTAGTGATCAGTTCAGCTGGACCACAGGACCCAGTACAATCTACGTAAACACAACCCGCACCATTATGGAGGCACCACCAGCTTGCACAGCGCCTTGTTGACAACTTGGATCCATGGCTCCGCGGGGTCTGTGCCACATTCCAAGCCTACCGTCAGCTATGACCACCTGAAATCGGGACTCATCCAATCAGGCTACGGTTTTCCAGCCGTAGAGGGTCGAAAGGATATGGTTACGGGTCCAGGAGACGCGCTGAAAGCGATTTCGTTCTGTTACCAAAGGCACTCGCGTCTCTCGTCTGCTGCCATTGCTCATTAGCGCGAAATTCCGCGACACGGTTTTCCAGCCGTAGAGGTTCGAAAGGATATGGTTACGGGTCCAGGAGAGGCGCTGAAAGCGATTTCGTTCTGTTAGCAAAGGCACTCACGTCTCTCGTCTGCTGCCATTGCTCATTAGCGCGGAATTCCGCGACACTGTTCTAATGGATACGTTCGTCGTTCGTCCAACATTCTTTTCTGAGGTTATCTCAGTATTGCTTGTCTGACAACCCTGCGCAAACGCCGCTGCTTTCGGTCGTTAGGTGAAGGCTGTCGGCCGCTGCATTCTTCATGGTGAGAGGTAATACACGCACTCTCGACACAGTAGATTTCAGAATACTGTCTTCCCTAACAATTTCCGAAATGGAATGTCCCATGCGTCTAGGTACAACTACCATTCCGCGCTCAGAGTCTTAATTCCCGCCGTACCGCTATAATCCGTAGGACACCTTCTGACCTAGAATCACCTGACTTCAAATTACGGCTCCGCAAATTCACTGTCCTTTTACACCTTGTGTGTGCGTGGCTACCATCATCTGCGTATGTGCTTATCGCTATGCTACGACTTTTTTTCACCTCAGTGTAATTGTTTTTACTTTTTCCTTGCTAGCCTTGAAGTCCAGTTCTGTGGCAATAAAAGCTGCGAAATGTTCGGAAAGTTGGTATTTTCTGTTTTGTTCATAATAACACTTTTGCCTATATCATCAATGAAATAGCCTCAGAGAAGTGGTCAACTAATTTTAAATGTCTATCAAGTTCAATAGGCTGAACCGTTTATGCGTCGCCGCGTAACCAGATTGCTGTCAAAGATTGCGGAGTAGCGCCGATGTGTATTGTGGAGTTTGTAGCGGGAAATATACAATGTCAACAAGAACCAAGAAGGAACGATTAGATTGGAAGTATAGGAACGAAGTGCTCGGATTAAAAACTAAAAGCCAGGGATGCAGACTTTCGCCCCTATTACATCGAAGAAGTAATGACGGAAATAAAGAAATATTCGAGAGTGCAACTAAAATTCAGGATGAGAGGATATCAATCAAAAGATTCGCTTTTGACATCGCTTTCCTCACTGAAAGTGAAGGAGAACTACAATATCTGTTGGTTGGAAAGCTCTAATAATTACAGCAAAAGGATTGTAAGTAGACCGGAAAAACACAAAAATAATGGGATGCAGCAGACATAAAGATAGCGATTAAGGTAACATCACAACTGATGATCACAAAGTAGACTAAGTTAAGGAATTCTGCTACTTTGGAAGCAAAATAAGCTACGACGGACGAAACACGGCTGACGTAACAGGCAGACTAGCGCAGGCAAACAGAACAGTCCTGGCAGAGAGAAGTCTACTGTTATCAAATATAGGCCTTAATCTGAGGAAGAAATTACTGAGAACGTACGTTTGCACCAAAGCATTGTTTGGTATTTGATCATGGACTGTGGGGAAGCCGGAAAAGAAGGGAATCGAAGCGTCAGAGATGTGGTGCTACAGAAGAATGTTGAAAATTGAGTAGACTTATAAGATAAAGAATGAGGAGGACCTCTTCGCCTAAGAAGGAACCTGTAGAAAACACTGAGAAGGAGAAGGAACAGTGTGACAGGAGATTTGGAGCAACTTCCATGATACTAGAGGGAGCTGCAGAGGGTAAAAACTGCACGGGAAGAGTTTAGCGCAGGAGAGAAATTCGTGATGGGCCGCACCAAACCAGTCTACAATACTGATGCAAATGAAAATGCCTTGTTTTCTATTTGCTTTTTTCTTAGTAAGGCCCAAAACTTGTCTAATTTCAGTCCTCCTCCTTTTCTGTCCTAGCATATTAATGATTTAATACCAACAAAAACACTCAGCTCTCAGTAACCATTCAAAGTATGATAAAAATTATAATAATTAAAAAATTCAAAAACGATGAGGTGTTTCCAAAATCTGCATAGCTGTATTGGGGGGGGGGGGAAGTGGAGGGGGGACTGCTATATTCGCAACTACAGTTTCACGTCAGTACAGACGCATCTTCAAGTTTATAATGGTTTAATTTTCATAATGTAAATGGGCAATTACGAGTCCCAGCACTCGGGAAGTTATCCACGTTAAGAGTCTAACCGCATTACATCGGCCTGTTAGGAGTATGGCGGAAGTACGCGCATCACAATGAATTTTAAGTTTTGCTTACATCGGTTTTATACAGCTGGCGTCTACCGGATTCTGTAAAATATCCTACGGTATGTTATCAAGCTTGGTCCATTCAGCAGTCAAGCTTCGTACATTTTGAGAAGCAGTATTTGGAAGTATTCAGTTTTGCTAAGACAACCCACTGCCCCCCCCCCCCCCCCCCCCCCACACCAATGTTGCTTGACTCTTAACATGGAGAACGTCCCGAATGCTAGGACTCTGTAACTGTCCATCTACATTATAAAAATATAACCGTTATAAATCTGAAGATGCGTCTATAGTGACGTGAAACCGGTAGCGGCGAATAAAGCACCTTCAAACATCTATGTGGCGGTTCAAAACATCTCATCAATCATGGCTTTTTTGTTATAATTTATATGACAATTTGGATGATTATTGAGTTTTGAGTATTTTTAACTGAGGTTGTCCTCCCCACAAAATCAGTTTGTATAACGACTGGACCTACGTAAAACTACAGTATCCTATGATCGAGTTTAGAAGTACTTTCGTGGTCTCAGTGGATGGTCTGCTACTGCCGACTTATTCCTGTTGTCAAGATCACAATTACTATAGTGTTCTCTAAGCCGGGTGTCAATGCTGCTTTTAGTAGATACTATCTAAATTTGGTATCACTAGCAAGGAATTTTATACACTCCTGCCGTCAGAATCGGTAGATGTAGGTCCTTTGCAGTATTCAGATACACATCTTTCATGTCAGTGAAAGTAATATTGAGTAAACTTGACGTCACTAGTAAGGGATTTTACATACTCCAGCCATCAGAATCGATAGAGGTAGGTCCTTTGCAGTAATCAGGTACTCACACATCTTTCACGTCGGTTTAACAGAAAAAAATTGATATTAGTCTGACATAAACCTGACTTACTGGCAAGGGATTATATGTACTCCTGGCATGAGAATCTGTTGACGTCCGTTCTTTGAGTATTCAGAAACTCACACATCTTTCATGTCGGTTAACGAAAAAAAATTGCCAGGTACGAATAGGACACGCACACTGAGAGTTCCGCAGAAACTTAATTATGTATACAGACAGCGCATCCATTTCGAGAATCAAGAACCTTGACCTTTTTTGCCATGGACATCGGTCTCAGAGATTCCAAGAATGTTTTAATTTCAGTGACATAAATGTGACAAAGTGCATGAGGCAGGCGACCATTTTTATAATAGTCGTTAGTTCTCCATTCTGGCTGACCGGATCGCAATGGTAAAAGTCAAATATCAGGAAGGAATGGCTTTACTGATCATATGACGTGTTTCGGAATTTATTCATCATCAGATATCCAGGAGCGATTACTGCACCTAGGGATGGTGTTTCAAGTTTTATGTGAAACAAACATTCGCACACTAAATTATGTGACATAAATGGCAGTACCTTTTGATTGCATTGACTTAAAAGCTAACGTTTATTGTACCGCCAAGGGACAATAGGCCTTAGTACGTAACATAAGCCGGCCGCGGTGGCTAGCGGTTCTAGGCGCTCAGTCCGGAACCGCGCGACTGGTACGTTTGCAGGTTCGAATCCTGCCTCTGGCATGGATGTGGGTCATGTCCTTAGGTTATTTAGGTTTAAGTAGTTCTAAGTTCTAGGGGACTGATGACCACAGATGGTAAGTCCCATAGTGCTCAGAGCCATTTGAACCATTTGAACGTAACATAAATTTCGACTTTATACATCTACGCATTCCTAAGGAAAAGGGGTCTTAACAGACGAACGAACAGACAGAGTCTGACAAGAAATGACGTAAGAAATTTCGTGTCATATGATTAAAAATTTAGTTTTTGGATTTTTTTTCTTTGATTTAACCGTGAAAGCTTTCGTTTTGCCAACTTTTATGATTCTATGCCAACGGGAAGTATCCTATAGTTTTTGGTGAGTGAGTTTTCGACTGTTAAAAATGTGACATAAATGACCGTATCTTTTGATTGCAAGGACTTAGAAGCATCAGTTTTTCACACCGTCAAGGGGCCATAGAGCTCAGCAAGTGACATAAATTTCAACTTGATACGCTCACCCGTTCCTAACAAAATTATTTTTAACAATCGGACAGTCTGACGAACAACCAAGTGATCCTACAAAGCTTCCGTTTTTACCGATTGAGACGCAGATCCCTAAAAGCGATTTAAATTAAACAGTTTGTGATCCCACGTGTTGAATAAAGTAGACAACGTCAGCTCTTCCGCAGTGCAAGGTCCATTACACATGTCGGCGTGTCTCCGTGATTTGTCAGCTGTCGGAGGATCCTTGCATTGTTTTCGATGGGCTGTGTTTCATCACCCACCATACAACCCGGACTTGGCTTCCTCTGATGTTCATCTCTGCTCACATGAATCGCTGGCAACGAAGATAACAGACAATTAACTGCAGACCAGCGTAGAGAAGTTCGGAAGGCAGAGCCATCTGTGTACACAGATCGGCTTT
This sequence comes from Schistocerca piceifrons, assembly GCF_021461385.2. Classification (NCBI taxonomy): domain Eukaryota; kingdom Metazoa; phylum Arthropoda; class Insecta; order Orthoptera; family Acrididae; genus Schistocerca; species Schistocerca piceifrons. The sequence goes on from NC_060139.1 coordinate 952,423,478, forward strand.
CTGAGCTTGTTTAAGTCCGTAAACTAACTGTTTCTTTAAACCTCTGAGAATGCCTCCAGCATCACGAGACGAGAAAACGTTAAGCACAGAAATACGCCTTGGATCACGATCTAATGCTCATGTAAAAAAAAAATCATCAAAGACAGCTATACCAGCCGTGAAAGCCTGCGTTGGGTGAGAAATACGGTGTTGTTACGATTGAAACTGCCAGATACGCTATCGTGTACATTATGATGTAGTAATATTACGCAAGGAGGCGAATTCATGTATATACAAGCGAATTCCCGTCAAGAGAGGGAAGATGAGGTGAATACAGTGAGAAAGGACAGGGGATAGAAAGAACCGCGTAGTTTTGACTCCTACATTCTGTGGCTCACGCGGGTAGCGCGAGCTTAATTCCGCCATTTCTTCGTGCCCAGCCTTACGGAATTATCGCTGGACTAAGTTCGGGGAGGCAGAATGGGGAGCAACAAATACCAGGGCGCGAATGAATAGCGTAAGAAGTGAATGGCGAGAGAGGAACGGCGAGGGAAAGGAGGGGCTGTGGTAGGGGTACAGCTGCGCCCAGGTTGTAATGCAGCAATGCCGCGCGCGAGAACACAACGAGGCGTCAGGAGCGGAGGGGGAAAGAGAGGGGATGGGAGGGGAGGGGAAGGGGAAAGCTGTATAATTAATGTGGCCGCTGCCCCCGAGGTTACTAGGGTTACGGGGTGGGCTCTGCGGCCCAGGACACTGGCCACCGATGCAGCGTCTAATAGCAGTTCCGGCCGCGGTCCAGATATTGAAACGCTATCGACCGTAACGGAACTTGGTGGCCACCCAGTGCCGTCTGACCACATAGATCTCTGTTCCCGCAGAATCGGCTGTTTTATCCAGCGATTCTGTCCACCCGTTTCCACCGCCGACTAGCGGCGCGATTGCGAGCGGGTGCGCGTTTGCCGTGTGTGTGTGTGTGTGTGTGTGTGTGTGTGTGTGTGTGTGTGTGTGAGAAAGAGAGAGAGAGAGAGAGAGAGAGAGAGAGAGAGAGAGAGTGAGCGTACGCGCTACACTCCAGGGCGTGCTTTTGACATCCGGAATTACCAGAAGTGGCTTTTCTGGTTTATTAATCTCGGCGTCGATCGGACGGCTGGCGACTGCGGTTTAGGTGACACGATTCGGAAATGAATTTCCTCTGTAATTTGTTGCGTCGCCTCTGTGGTAACATTCGCTGTATGTGGTTCGCATGCTATCCATAGAAACTAAACTCACTACTTCTTACGTGAACAACACTTTATTCTCAGTACGTTACAAAATACATTGCTGTTATTACTGACGAAGTGCTTCCATTATGCTCCTTTCATAGCATTAGGGTTTCTTTCTCCGCGATTATTCTTGATAGCTCAAAAAACGGCAAAGGGCTTCGGCATGAAAAAGCATTTATTTGTTAATTCTAGTTCCGTCTTACAAGGGCTATTCGGAATGTAAGGTCTGATAGGTCGCCAAATTAAAGCGACAGTGAAAATCCGATGAAGCTTTGCGCAGATATTGTGTGCAGCGAGCGCTAGGAGCCCTAGCTAATATGGTATTTGCTTATACAACTTCACACATCGGTACCATATTTCTCTAACACAGAATTACACAGTTATCTGATTATTTAGCAGAGAAACAAACATTTTTCTACTACGTCAGTGACAAATGTTTACGCAAGTACACAGTTGGATAACTTCACACTTACGAAATTGTATTTTGTCTGTACTTTGTGAACTCTTCATATTTTTTCGGAACCATTATGTTACTATGAGAGCTTTGAATGTCGTATTTGGTATGGTATCATGATTTTTAAAGTACGTTTGAAATAGATGACACTGTTGAAATGACCAGAGAATTTTTTTTAGGTTTTGAAATTATTGCAGAAAGCTACGACGTTTTTGAGATTTGAGTGAGGTGTTATGATGTTATTTTTACGATGACGATGTGTATTACACTGTTGAGGTATGTTTACGATCAATAAGATGATGCTACCATATATGAGGAACGTGATTACGTGTTTATATGTATATGAATAATGAATAGAAGTTAGAGATTCTGGTTTGTGAAAAAGGATGTTGGAAACCAAGAATCGTACTTTAGGAGTTATGACTTGTCTGTCCATGCGTGAATGTATCACAGCACTGCTATTCATGAGATTTCGTTTCTACACATTTCTACTGTAATTTCTCGACTTGTGAAATTTTATTTCTATCAAACTGTCACTGTAGCGGAAACTTCTGTTGTAAATTTCGGTAAGAAAGTTAAGTGACCTTCACGTAATGCGTCGTTGGCGCCCAGCTGTGCCACCTGCCTGGAGAAAAAGCCATTAGGTGGAGAAAAAAAGGGGACCATTAACCTCGCTATTGACATTCCTTTGTAGAAAGCATCGCAAATACCACACGCTCATTACTTGGAAACAAATCGTACTTTGTGCTACTTACTGAAATGCTTATGAAATGATGGGAAATATTCTTACATCTGCATACCTGATTATGACAAGTGCCTTTCTACGAGAGTTGAGAGAATTTCTACTGATTTATGAAATGCCACATGGCTATTGAATGATGTTTTTATGGTTTGCTTTATGTAGTTGCGTATTTCATTTGATATATGGTTTCCAGCTGTGTTGCAGCATTGGTTTTATAAAATAAAATTAAATTCATTTGCTAATGTGAACACTTTCTGTCGACAGATCTATTAAATAATAATTTTATGATCCACCTTCTTCGAAAAAGGAGCACTTGGAAAGGAAAGAACAACAAAAAGGGATTTTTGAAAGTCAGATTGCATTGCGCTAAAGATATTGTGTGTCAGTTTAGTGTTGATCAGAATAAGTAAAGAGCGAAATGTCTGAGTATGTTCAGTTCTGTTCAATTGTTTGAAAATCAAATAACGTAAGGGGATTACCAGCACAGTAATTCAATAATTTTTCTAAGGGGACGTTTCAATATATTGGGCAGTGTCTCTAGTATCCATGTCGATCGCGTCACATCGCAGTTCTGAGCACACAGTGACCACGGAAAGATGCCTAGAACACTAGCGTCTCCCGCCAGATATGGGTGCCCACTACGAGGTTTCACCTGATTCCATGCAACCTCACATGACGTACCTGTCATATATTTCCTTCTTCGTGACAGTTCTCGGCCACACACCGCAGGGGCCGTAAAGGTGCTCCTGTAGCGTTTCGATGGGAAGTGTTTGATTACCCACCATTCACCCTGGAATTAGCTCCCACTGATGTTCATCTCTGCTGACATGAACCTCTGGCTATGAAGACAACGAACTGCAGACCAATGTAGAGAAGCTCGGGAAGCACAGGCGGCTACCTTCTACCTCTAGGATATTGGCAAGCTGGTACAACGATATGACAAATGTCTAAGTTGTAGCGGCGACTATTTAGAGAAAGAGCTGGAAGGCGTACAAAATTGTTGCCAATAAAACATTCCTGATTTTCACTGTGGTGTGTGACCAATTGGACATTACTCTCGGAATAGCCCTGGTATTATCTTAGTCATAGCCACTCGCTGACGCAATGAACCACTACATACGTAATCAATGGAGGGTTGATTTTAATTACATGGAAGCTAGAAAAATTTTTAGTAAGTTACGTTCATACGACCCCCCCCCCCCCCCCCCCCATGAACCATGGACCTTGCCGTTGGTGGGGAGGCTTGCGTGCCTCAGCGATACAGATAGCTGTACTGTAGGTGCAACCACAACGGAGGGGTATCTGTTGAGAGGCCAGACAAACATGTGGTTCCTGAAGAGGGGCAGCAGCCTTTTCAGTAGTTGCAAGGGCAACAGTCTGGATGATTGACTGATCTGGCCTTGTAACAATAACCAAAACGGCCTTGCTGTGCTGGTACTGCGAACGGCTGAAAGCAAGGGGAAACTACAGCCGTAATTTTTCCCGAGGGCATGCAGCTTTACTGTATGATTACATGATGATGGCGTCCTCTTGGGTAAAATATTCCGGAGGTAAAATAGTCCCCCATTCGTATCTCCGGGCGGGGACTACTCAGGAGGATGTTGTTATCAGGAGAAAGAAAACTGGCGTTCTACAGATCGGAGCGTGGAATGTCAGATCCCTTAATCGGGCAGGTAGGTTAGAAAATTTAAAAAGGGAAATGGATAGGTTGAAGTTAGATATAGTGGGAATTAGTGAAGTTCGGTGGCAGGAGGAACAAGACTTTTGGTCAGGCGAATACAGGGTTATAAACACAAAATCAAATAGGGGTAATGCAGGAGTAGGTTTAATAATGAATAGGAAAATAGGAATGCGGGTAAGCTACTACAAACAGCATAGTGAACACATTATTGTGGCCAAGATAGATATGAAGCCCACACCTACTACAGTAGTACAAGTTTATATGCCAACTAGCTCTGCAGATGACGAAGAAATTGAAGAAATGTATGATGAAATAAAAGAAATTATTCAGATTGTGAAGGGAGACGAAAATTTAATAGTCATGGGTGACTGGAATTCGAGTGTAGGAAAAGGGAGAGAAGGAAACATAGTAGGTGAATATGGATTGGGGGACAGAAATGAAAGAGGAAGCCGCCTGGTAGAATTTTGCACAGAGCACAACGTAATCATAACTAACACTTGGTTTAAGAATCATGAAAGAAGGTTGTATACATGGAAGAACCCTGGAGATACTAAAAGGTATCAGATAGATTATATAATGGTTAGACAGAGATTTAGGAACCAGGTTTTAAATTGTAAGACATTTCCAGGGGCAGATGTGGACTCTGACCTCAATCTATTGGTTATCAACTGTAGATTAAAACTGAAGAAACTGCAAAAAGGTGGGAATTTAAGGAGATGGGACCAGGATAAACTAAAAGAACCAGAGGTTGTACAGAGATTCAGGGAGAGCATATGGGAGCAATTGACAGGAATGGGGGAAATAAATACAGTAGAAGAAGAATGGGTAGCTTTGAGGGATGAAGTAGTGAAGGCAGCAGAGGATCAAGTAGGTAAAAAGAAGAGGGCTAGTAGAAATCCTTGGGTAACAGAAGAAATATTGAATTAAATTGATGAAAGGAGAAAATATAAAAATGCAGTAAGTGAAACAGGCAAAAAGGAATACAAACGTCTCAAAAATGAGATTGACAGGAAGTGCAAAATGGCTAAGCAGGGATGGCTAGAGGACAAATGTAAGGATGTAGAGGCCTATCTCACTAGGGGTAAGATAGATACCGCCTACAGGAAAATTAAAGAGACCTTTGGAGATAAGAGAACGACTTGTATGAATATCAAGAGCTCAGATGGAAACCCAGTTCTAAGCAAAGAAGGGAAAGCAGAAAGGTGGAAGGAGTATATAGAGGGTCTATACAAGGGCGATGTACTTGAGGACAATATTATGGAAATGGAAGAGGATGTAGATGAAGATGAAATGGGAGATATGATACTGCGTGAAGAGTTTGACAGAGCACTGAAAGACCTGAGTCGAAACAAGGCCCCCGGAGTAGACAATATTCCATTGGAACTACTGACGGCCGTGGGAGAGCCAGTCCTGACAAAACTCTACCATCTGGTGAGCAAGATGTATGAAACAGGCGAAATACCCTCAGACTTCAAGAAGAATATAATAATTCCAATCCCAAAGAAAGCAGGTGTTGACAGATGTGAAAATTACCGAACTATCAGCTTAATAAGTCACAGCTGCAAAATACTAACACGAATTCTTTACAGACGAATGGAAAAACTAGTAGAAGCCAACCTCGGGGAAGATCAGTTTGGATTCCGTAGAAACACTGGAACACGTGAGGCAATACTGACCTTACGACTTATCTTAGAAGAAAGATTAAGGAAAGGCAAACCTACATTTCTAGCATTTGTAGACTTAGAGAAAGCTTTTGACAATGTTGACTGGAATACTCTCTTGCAAATTCTAAAGGTGGCAGGGGTAAAATACAGGGAGCGAAAGGCTATTTACAATTTGTACAGAAACCAGATGGCAGTTATAAGAGTCGAGGGACATGAAAGGGAAGCAGTGGTTGGGAAGGGAGTAAGACAGGGTTGTAGCCTCTCCCCGATGTTGTTCAATCTGTATATTGAGCAAGCAGTAAAGGAAACAAAAGAAAAATTTGGAGTAGGTATTAAAATTCATGGAGAAGAAATAAAAACTTTGAGGTTCGCCGATGACATTGTAATTCTGTCAGAGACAGCAAAGGACTTGGAAGAGCAGTTGAATGGAATGGACAGTGTCTTGAAAGGAGGATATAAGATGAACATCAACAAAAGCAAAACAAGGATAATGGAATGTAGTCTAATTAAGTCTGGTGATGCTGAGGGAATTAGATTAGGAAATGAGGCACTTAAAGTAGTAAAGGAGTTTTGCTATTTGGGGAGCAAAATAACTGATGATGGTCGAAGTAGAGAGGATACACATGTAGACTGCCAATGCCAAGGAAAGCGTTTCTGAAGAAGAGAAATTTGTTAACATCCAGTATTGATTTAAGTGTCAGGAAGTCATTTCTGAAAGTATTCGTATGGAGTGTAGCCATGTATGGAAGTGAAACATGGACGGTAAATAGTTTGGACAAGAAGAGAATAGAAGCTTTCGAAATGTGGTGCTACAGAAGAATGCTGAAGATTAGATGGGTAGATCACATAACTAATGAGGAAGTATTGAATAGGATTGGGGAGAAGAGAAGTTTGTGGCACAACTTGACCAGAAGAAGGGATCGGTTGGTAGGACATGTTCTGAGGCATCAAGGGATCACCAATTTAGTATTGGAGGGCAGCGTGGAGGGTAAAAATCGTAGAGGGAGACCAAGAGATGAATACACTAAGCAGATTCAAAAGGATGTAGGTTGCAGTAGGTACTGGGAGATGAAAAAGCTTGCACAGGATAGAGTAGCATGGAGAGCTGCATCAAACCAGTCTCAGGACTGAAGACCACAACAACAACGTTCATACGAGTAACATAGTGGAAAATCACAATAAGTTACATACATCCATGTAGCACAATGCAGCGTTACACTAACAAACACAAGTGATACATTTTCGTGACCATCCTCATCCCTCACCAGCGTTTATATTTTTTCCTACAAACCTGCCTTGGCTGACACTCTCCATCTCCTGTCCTTCACAAAAGCCACAAACATGTACGTTTATACACAGAAGTGCGAATGACGAAATGAGAAAAATTAATGTCTCCTATACCATTTTGTGGCAGCGCGCATAGTTGATGAAATTCCTGGCAAATTAGCTCATCGAGATCTCTTGATTTGCAGGCAGTCTGTTAATACATTAGGGAATGCAATAAATCCAAATGCGCAATGCGGGGAATGCAGATAATTAACAATCTGCCCAATTGACGAGACGCAAAATCACATGAAACGACCGGAGGTATTTGTCATACGATTTCGGTGAACTACTATTTTGAGAAATCAAAAAGCAGGCATGTAATCAACCACAAACTAATTCAGTGTGACCAACAAATTTCCTTAATAATATCATAATCATTTTTTTGCCATTTGCCCTCTCGTCATTTATTGTCATCGGTGTTTCGACAGTTTTCTAGTATTACATGTGTTGTGTTGGCGACAGTGTCGGGTTGTATCATTAAACCCCATTACATTAGATGCGCTACTGATAACCGTTCAAGGCGCTAGTATAAAATGAAAGAGGTTATCATCCTACAGCAAAGATTCCTCATAAATTAAGCTTTAATCACATATCGTACTGAGAGCACACTGTGTGCGATCGTAATCAGTCACGTAGCTATGCGTACAAGCCTGGACTCGTTCTAGCTGCAACTCTGCTCTGTGAATGTACGCACAAACGCTCATGGAGCTATTTGACGTCATCTAGGGGTATGATTTTCCACGCTAATTCCACTTGTTGTCGCAATTGGTCAACGGACGTCATCTCATTACGACCCAGATGTGGTTGCACGACCATCGTTCTACTGGAAAAGCACATCCCCATGGCGTTGCCAAAAAACAGCGGAATGGGATCCACGATTTTCGGTGTGGATACTGCGCAGTATTCATTCAACAGACGGATGTATCATGATATGTCCGGGTTACTTCTGCAGATCTCAGGTTGAGGAGTTCTTCACAAACAGCAGTGGTAATTCCACACACACACTTTTTAAAAGTGTACAACGACTAAGTTGTAACGCGTCGTATGAGGGAAACCATTGCCTCCGGGTCTATGTTTACCAGCGGAAAAATGCTCCTACAGGAGTGCAAAAAGGATGAATATGCTTCTGTTTATTAAAAGACTGACAGAAGTCGTGTACCAGCTGCCTCATTCTACCTTCCCCAGCCCCTTTAAAAATTTCTAAAATTTCAGCATGCCAACATATTCACGCAATTTGTAACATGCAGCTCACCTCTCATTACCACAAGGTCCCTTACATGTAACTCCCTCACATCCACTAGTCCATCGCTGCAAGTCGCTAATACCCATGCATTTCCTCATTCTCCTTCGTTCCATTCTACTATTACTGTCTCCTCTTACTGTCACTCTCTCCCTCTGCTCTCTCTTACTGTTACTATCTCATTCATTCCTTCTCACTGGTGCTTTCTGTTCTCACTGTCACTCTAGCTCTCTTCCTCGTTGTCACTGTCATATACCCTGTCTCTCATTATCACTGGCTCTCATCAAATGGTTCAAATGGCTCTGAGCACTATGGGACTCAACTGCTGAGGTCATTAGTCCCCTAGAGCTTAGAACTAGTTAAACCTAACTAACCTAAGGACATCACAAACATCCATGCCCGAGGCAGGATTCGAACCTGCGACCGTAGCGGTCTTGCGGTTCCAGACTGCAGCACCTTTAACCGCACGGCCACTTCGGCCGGCTTGGCTCTCATCCTCTTCCACTTTCTCCTCCCCGTTATTCCTGCCCCACTAACACTATCCCCTACACTCTTTTCCTAGCATTGTTCTGTCACTGTCAACTATGCAAGTGTGTCCCTCTCCTTCTTCACACTCTCATTGTCTCCTTCGCCCTTTCTATACCACAACCACTTGTCTATTATTTTCCAGTATTTATTACTTTTCCTCTTCTTTTCCTCCTCTTTCCCGCCACTGTCTCCTTCTCTCACAGCATAAAAGAGCGCGAATATGTTTGTATGCCAAAACTTTTTTTGAACATTTTTAACGGTGTTGAGGACGGTCGAATGAGGTACCTGGTACACCACTTTTGAGCAAGTCTTTTTTAAACACCAATATATTCACCGCTTCTGTGCTGGTTCCCTTGTTTTCCCTGCTACAGCAGGGCCTGTCACTCATATGAAAAGAACTTTTTGGGATCAGTAAAATTTTAGTAGTTTAATTACATGGAATTGAAATAACGCAAAACTATATAATTTTAACCTCACATCGGATATAATGTCATAAAAATTTTGTATGTGCTTCAGTACTCAAATGGTTCAAATGTCTCTAAGCACTATGCCCATCCATGCCCGAGGTAGGTTTCGAACCTGCGACCGTAGCAGCCGTGTGATTGCGGACTGAAGTGCCAAGAATCGCTCGACCACAGCGGCCGGCACTTCAGTACTACAACAACATGTGGTTCGCAGAAAACTTCTGGTGATAACGGAGACAGTTTACATTATATTTCTCTGTGCTTCAACACTTTATAAACTACGGTTTCACTTCACACCGAAATTGCCGTGCGCATTTTAGTGTACAAGTTCAAAATGGTTCAAATGGCTCTGAGCACTATGGGACTTAACTGCTGAGGTCATCAGTCGCCTAGAACTTAGAACTATTTAAACCTAACTAACCTAAGGACATCTCACACATCCATGCCCGAGGCATGATTCGAACCTGCGACCGCAGCGGTCGCTCGGTTCCAGACTGTAGCGCCTAGAACCGCACGGCCACTCCGGCCGGCCGGTGTACAAGTAGGATGACTTTGAAACTCTGTACCTCGGAAACGCATGACGTTATCAAGGAAATTTTCAAGGTCGTTCGAGATCGGGGTCTTAGGAATATATCGTAAAGATTGCTGTGCATAGCCACCTTGGAATTCACGACTTCGTTTTGGTAACCAAAAGCCATGTTTTTCGTGTTTTCTCAGGAACTCTTCATAAATAAATGGTGCCTCCACAAGCTAATTAAGGCGCACATTAGACCACATCCAAGGTAAAAAGAACTAATCGATTTGCCCGATTTGTCTAACCAGGAGGGAACGCGTAATATTCAAACTTTGACCCTGAGTTGTAGGATGGCTACGTTAAGACGCCCATTCTGTTTGGTGTATAACTGGTGTCTCGCCCAAAGGCTATGCAAAATACTTGAGCCTATCCTTTTATTATCAACAGAACCTGAAGTATGATCCCCGGAGAAATCCCGTTTTTACGCGCGGCGTTTTGGAACATATTAGGTGCACATGCTGTCGCAAGCATACCGATTAGGATTGTTTGCTTGTTTCATTGTCCTTTAGTCGACCCTTTCGTTTGTGCGTACACTGCACGAAAAAAAATTAGTACAACTGGAAATATGACGTCGCTTTTGATCCGATGACGTCATATGGCACCTGGGGGATAGTAGATATGCTGATAATCGTTTCAAAGTCGTCAACCAATAGACAGCTTAGTGACATAGCTGTGAGAGTGTCATCTGTCGCGGACCTTTAATAGGAAATGCTCATGGTCAAATGCTGACCGGCCGGCCGCGGTGGTCTAGCGGTTCTGGCGCTGCAGTCCGGCACCGCGGGACTGCTACGGTCGCAGGTTCGAATCCTGCCTCGGGCATGGGTGTGTGTGATGTCTTTAGGTTAGTTAGGTTTAAGTAGTTCTAAGTTCTAGGGGACTTATGACCTAAGATGTTGAGTCCCATAGTGCTCAGAGCCATTTGAACCAAATGCTGACCATGAGGCAAACGTGTAAAGACAGTAGTCAATCTTGTCACGGAGACGAACTCATGCTTCCTACAGCCAACATAATGAATCTGAAAGGGGTCAGATTATGTCCTTCCGAGTGGCGTGATGATCCTTTCGGAGAATTTTTACACAAGCTGAACGTGCTGCGGCAGTTGTGAAACGATGCTGGTATCAGTGGTCACGTGATGAAAGCCAATTCTGCTTGCACGAAAGTGATGGTCGTTTGGGCTTACGACGTAGAAGTGGTGACCGATGTCTCGTAGAATGCATTCGTCCAACACACAATGGCCTCATCCCAGGTTTTATGGTCTGGGTGTGATAAATTACACTTATCGTTCACCTTTGGTGTCTCTGGAGGTGATACTAACCAGCGCTTGGTACGTGCAGAAAGCTGTTAGACCCGTTCTTTTGGAACAGGAAGGTCGTGTATTATCCCAACAGGATCACGCCCACCCACACACTGTCCGTGGACCTCAACGTGCTCCGCAAGACGTGCAGCATCTTCCTTAAGCAACATGATCTCCGGACTTGTGTCCAATTGTGTTATGATGGGATGTGATGGGACGAGAAGTATCTCGTGCAACTCCTCAACCAACAACTCTTACAAAACTACGTGAAAAGGTCAAGCAGGCGCGGCATAACTTATACCAGTACACTATTCGCCATATGTGCGATTATCTGGATGCCGAGTTAGCGCCTGCATTCCAGCCTGTGGAGGCCACACCACACACCAATATGAATGATTCATCAATCAAGAAGAGCAGACAATTGAACATCTAGTCCAACGCTGTCCACTTCATTCATACCCTGGAATTCCCGACGATTTTTTCACTCTCACACCAAGCTTCACTGCAAGTTAAAACGCCGCCAAAACCTCTCAGACAAGCAGAAGCTAAACGATGTCAAAGTTAGCGTAAGGAGGGCTATGCGTGAAGCGTCCAGTGAATTCGAAAGTAAAATTCTATGTACCGACTTGACAGAAAATCCTAGGAAGTTCTGGTCTTACGTTAAACCAGTAAGTGGCTCGAAACAGCATATCCAGACACTATGGGATGATGATGGCATTGAAACAGAGGATGACACGCGTAAAGCTGAAATACTAAACACCTTTTTCCAAAGCTGTTTCACAGAGGAAGACCGCATTGCAGTTCCTTCTCTAAATCCTCGCACAAACGAAAAAATAGTGTCCAAGGATTAGAAAAGCAACTGAAGTCACTCAACAAAGTCCTCTGGACGGGATATCAATTCGATTCCACACAGAGTACGCGAAAGAACTTGCCCCCCTTCTAACAGCCGTGTACCGCAAGTCTCTAGAAGAACGGAAGGTTGCAAATGATTGGAAAAGAGCACAGGTAGTCCCAGTCTTCAAGAAGGGTCGTCGAGCAGATGCGCAAAACTATAGACCTATATCTCTGACATCGATTTGTTGTAGAATTTTAGAACATGTTTTTTGCTCGCGTATCACGTCATTTCTGGAAACCCAGAGTCTACTATGTAGGAAACAACATGGATTCTGGAAACAGCGATCGAGTGAGACCCAACTCCCTTTATTTGTTCATGAGACCCAGAAAATATTAGATACAGGCTCCCAGGTAGATGCCATTTTCCTTGATTTCCGGAAGGCGTTCGATACAGTTCCGCACTGTCGCTTGATAAACAAAGTAAGAGCCTACGGAATATTAGACCAGCTGTGTGGCTGGATTGAAGAGTTTTTAGCAAACAGAACACAGCATGTTGTTCTCAATGGAGAGACGTCTACAGACGTTAAAGTAACCTCTGGCGAGCCACAGGGGAGTGTTATGGGGCCATTGCTTGTCACAATATATATAAATGACCTAGAAGATAGTGTTGGAAGTTCCATGCGGCTTTTCGCGGATGATGCTGTAGTATACAGAGAAGTTGCAGCATTAGAAAATTGCAGCGAAATGCAGGAAGATCTGCAGCGGATAGGCACTTAGTGCAGGGAGTGGCAACTGACCCTTAACATAGACAAATGTAATGTATTGGGAATACATAGAAAGAAGGATCCTTTGTTGAATGATTATATGATAGCGGAATAAACACTGGTAGCAGTTACTTCTGTAAAATATCTGGGAGAATGCGTGCGGAACGATTTGAAGTGGAATGATCACATACAATTAATTGTTGGTAAGGCGGGTACCAGGTTGATATTCATTGGGAGAGTGCTTAGAAAATGTAGTCCATCAACAAAGGAGGTGGCTGACAAAACACTCGTTCTACCTATACTTGAGTATTGCTCATCAGTGTGGGATCCGTACCAGGTCGGGTTGACAGAGGAGATAGAGAAGATCCAAAGAAGAGCGGCGTGTTTCGTCACAGAGTTTTTGGTAAGCGTGATAGCGTTACGGAGATGTTTAACAAACTCAAGTGGCAGACTCTGCAAGAGAGGCGCTCTGCATCGCGGTGTAGCTTGCTGTCCAGGTTTCGAAAGGGTGCGTTTCTGGATGAGGTATCGAATATATTGCTTCCCCCTACTTATACCTCCCGAGGAGTTCACGAATGTCAAATTACAGAGATTCGAGCGCGCACGAATGCTTTCCGGCACTCGTTCTTCCCGCGAACCATACGCGCCTGGAACAGGAAAGAGAGGTAATGACAGTGGCACGTAGAGTGCCCTCCGCCACACACTGCTGGGTGCCTTGCGGAGTATCAATGTAGATGTAGAAGCTTGATTAATTGGTTGAAAAACACGGACTTTAAGGTTTAATCTTCTCTTATACCGTATGTATATTGTATAAAATCACTTGTCTTATATCAACTGTATATTGTATAAAATCATCATACGATTAAAAAAAACCATGGGTAGATGCCTGGTACCTCATAACCGCTTGTGCAACTGATCTTCAAATGTAATCATTTCATGTACTCCGTATGCACTGTTGCAACAATAAATCTTGAGTGAATTGGAAACCTCTAAAAGAGTGTACTAATTTTTGCCGGCACTATATATTAAGATTCACTTCTACAGAAACCAGATGGCAGCCATAAGAGTCGAGGGACATGAAAGGGAAGCAATGGTTGGGAAGGGAGTGAGACAGGGCTGTAGCCTCTCCCCGATGCTATTCAATCAGTATATTAAGCAAGCAGTAAAGGAAACAAAAGAAAAGTTCGGAGTAGGTAATAAAATCCACGGAGAAGAAATAAAAACTTTGAGGTTTGCCGATGACATTGTAATTCTGTCAGAGACAGGAAAGGATTTGGAAAAGCAGTTGAACGGAATGGACAGTGTCTTGAAAGGAGGGTATAAGATGAACATCAACAAAAGCAAAACGAGGATAATGGGATGTAGTTGAATTAAATCAGGTGATGCTGAGGGAATTAGATTAGGAAATGAGACACATAAAGTAGTAAAGGAGTTTTGCTATTTGGCGAGCAAAATAACTGCAAAATAACTGATGATGGTCGAAGTAGAGAGAATATAAAATGTGGACTGGCAATGGCAAGGAAAACGTTTCTGAAGAAGACAAATTTGTTAACATCGAGTATTGATTTAAGTGTCAGGAAGTCGTATCTGAAAGTACTTGTATGGAGTGTAGCCATGTATGGAAGTGAAACGTGGACGATAAATAGTTCAGACAAGAAGAGAATAGAAGCTTTCGAAATGTGGTGCTACAGAAGAATGCTGAAGATTAGATGGGTAGATCACATAACTGATGAGGAGATGTTGTTGTTGTTGTTGTCTTCAGTCCTGAGACTGGTTTGATGCAGCTCTCCATGCTACTCTATCCTGTGCAAGCTTCTTCATCTCCCAGTACTTACTGCAACCTACATCCTTCTGAATCTGCTTAGTGTATTCATCTCTTGGCCTCCGTCTACGATTTTTACCCTCCACCGTGCCCTCCAATGCTAAATTTGTGATCCCTTGATGCCTCAGAACATGTCCTACCAACCGGTCCCTTCTTCTTGTCAAGTTGTGCCACAAACTCCTCTTCTCCCCAATTCTATTCAATACCTCCTCATTAGTTATGTGATCTACCCATCTAATCTTCAGCATTCTTCTGTAGCACCACATTTCGAAAGCCTCTATACTCTTCATGTCCAAACTATTTATCGTCCATGTTTCACTTGCATACATGGCTACACTCTATACAGACACTTTCAGAAATGACTTCCTGACACTTAAATCTATACTCGATGTTAACAAATTTCTCTTCTTCAGAAACGCTTTCCTTGCCATTGCCAGTCTACATTTTATGTCCTCTCCACTTCGACCATCATCAGCTATTTTGCTCCCCAAATAGCAGAACTCCTTTACTACTTTAAGTGTCTCATTTCCTAATCTAATACCCTCAGCATCACCCGATTTAATCTGACTACATTCCATTATCCTAGTTTTGCTTTTGTTGATATATCCTCCTTTCAAGACACTGTCCATTCCGTTCAACTGCAGGAGATATTGAATAGGATTGGGGAGGAGTTTGTGGCACAACTCAACTAAAAGAAGGGATCAGTTGGTAGGGCATATTCTGAGGCATCAAGGGATCACCAATTTAGTATTGGAGGGCAGCGTGGAGGGTAAAAATCGTAGAGGGAGACCAAGAGATGAATACACTAAACAGATTTAGAAGGATGCAGGGTGCAGTAGGTACTGGGAGACGAAGAAGCTTGCACAGAATAGAGTAGAATGGAGAGCTGCATCAAACCAGTCTCAGGACTGACGACCACAACAACAGCACAACACTATATATTAATCGAACACCTTATTGACTGTGCTCTTTTTTGGCAGCTTCATTCCCGCGACCATTGACGAAAATGAGTGTTGAACGAGTGCCACTCGCAGCGTACAGGAACCATACGCCCACCGTGAACTTAGCGCCTAGTGTCTGCCAGAGATGGAAGAGAAAAGATATAGCGTCCAGCGGGGGCGAGAGGAGTCGGAGAAGCCCACCAAAAGACGAGAAATACAGTCCGGGCAGACGTGCCCCGCATAGGAATGCCGGGACCGGTGAGAACAAACGGTCTCCGCAGAATGACAAGTGGACAGGGCGGCCACAGAGGTGGGGGGTTCTGTTCCCTGGCGGCCCTTCACGCCGGCCGACGGCGCGCTGCGTATTGACTGACTGTTAGGCCAGAGTTGGCCACCGCCGCCGCCAAGAGGCCGACACTCGGCCTACTAAAGGGGACCTGCCGATGGCGCCGCTGCAGTTCGTTGACTGCCCAGCGCAACTGGCGTCTCACTCGCTGACAGAAGGTCGGCGAGCGTTCGTCGGCAGGAGTGGCACAAGGAAATGTGACAGGACCGCTCTTGTTGACCACAGGGAGCCGTGAGGAAAGAAACATGCTTTGACGAGCGATAGTTTTGATTGTTCTCACCAAACTTCACTTCTGAATGGTATCCGAGACAGAACACATTTTATGTACATTGCTATGTGTTTTCTGTATCATTCAAACATTTTCATTGTTTACAACATACTACAGTAGTACAAAGTATAGACGAACAGTTTCGTAGAAGAGACTTATGGTCTATCAGAGTATACCCCAGCGGAAACGTGTCAGAGTAAGAAAATAAATTATATTAAATTTCCTCCAAAAAAAGTCCTATTCATTTTTCTCTAGGACGAAGTTCGCGCAAAGAGAGTGCGAGAACATTGAAAAACTCGAGCGAGGCGCATGCGCTGTAGTTTAGGTAGTTTTTGTAGGCCAATTTGATGTACATTCCCTACAGGATAGGCCACAGGTGTCTGGTATGAGACTGTTCGTCTCGACGTCTTTCTACTCCAGTGTAGTACGTAGTAAACGATGACAATGTTTGATAGATGCAGAAAATAAATGACATGGTATATTAAATGTGTCCAATTTCGGAAACCATTTGGAATATCTTTGATAAAGGTCGGATTGTAGTCTATCGCGATTGCGGTTTATCGTATCTCGACATTGCTGCTCGTTGGTCGAGATCCAATGACTGTTGGAAGTAGGCTGTTTATGTTTTCTCTATGTAAGTAGGCTGTTTATGTTTTCTCTATGTAAGTAGGCTGTTTAGGTTTTTTTATTGGTAACGCCACATCTGTATGAAAATCACTGGCTGTGCTGTGGGCAGTCTGTGTCTGCTTTGCATTGTTGTAATACTCGCCATTGTAGTGTTAGGCAGCTGGCTGTGAACAGCGCGTAGCGTTGCGCAGTTGGAGGTGAGCCGCCAGCAGTGGTGGATGTGGGGAGAGAGATGGCGGAGTTTTCAAATTTGTCATGAACTGCTATATTTATATATGATGATATCAAGGTAAATACATTGTTTGTTCTCTATTAATATCTTTCATTTGCTAACTATCCCTATCAGTAGTTAGTGCCTTCCATAGTTTGAATCTTTCATTTAGCTGGCAGTAGTGGCGCTCCTGTATTGCAGTAGCTTGAGCAGCGAAGATTTTTGTGAGGTAAGTGATTTGTGAAAGGTATAGTTTAATGTTAGTCAGGGCCATTCTTTTGTAGGGATTTTTGAAAGTCAGATTGCGTTGCGCTAACAAAATATTGTGTGTCAGGTTAAGCACAGTCTCGTGTAGAATTGTTCAAAGGGGACGTTTCATATGTCGACCCTTAGCCTAGGATACCTCACTGGAATCTTCTGATTTTTTCTTGTAGTTTGTGTATTTAGTGTAGCTTTTGTTTATTGCTAGCGCGTAATTGTAGAGAGAATCTCCTTTGTAGTTGCAGTCTTTCATTGTTGTACTGTAAAACAGTTGTGGCATGCATGTAGATTTGCACCAAGTATTTCGCAGCTGCGCTGGTAATTAACTAGATATTATTTTCAGTGCTATATTAATGTGTTCTCTTATTTTTGCTATTCAAATTGTGATTTTCTGTGTTATCGTGTGAAATATTGTGACAATAATGGCGTGTGAAAAACGTAACACTAGGCTCCAAACTAAATTGAGAAATAATAGTGACGACGAGCGTAGCTTATCAGCGCCGCCGAGTAATGAATTTACTAATGTTCAAAGTAGTAATTTGGTAACTGTGCATAGGGAAATGGAGCGGGCGTCAAACAATGGCGTAGGCAGTGAAACAGGTAGTGAACAGGGAAGCATTATCGATCGATCGGTCGGCAACAGCTCGCCTCAGGAATCCGAAATGATAGGACACAATTTTGCAAACACTGTAGATTCAGGTTTTGCGTCCTCACCGTTTTCTCAAATGAGTCAAGACACATTTTCCGCTTGTCAAAATGTGAATGTTTCCGGTGTACATTCACTGCCGAAAAGCAATGAGGAACATGTTTCAGACACCAATGCATTGTTATTACAATTAATACAACAAATGGGACAAACACAGCAAAAGCTTCAAAAGTTAGACACAATGGAACAAAATCAGAGACAAACACAGCAAAAGTTAGACACAGTGGAACAAAATCTTAAAAAGTTAGACTCATTGGAACAAACTCTTGAACAAACACGTGAAGATATAACTACTGAGTTACATAACATTGAATCGAAATGTCAAAAAGTCTGTAATGACGTAAAAACTCAAATTTGTGAGCATTTTCAACCTATTTTTTCGCGGCATGAAAATGCATTACGGAATCACGAAGCAGCCATAAAAGAACTGCAAACTATTGTTCATGAAAATCATGAGACCTTGCAAGCTAAATTTGACTCAGTTGCATCTACCGATTCGGTTACGCAACTTGCAAAAACTCAGGAAAACTTAAAGGACACAGTAGATTCGATTTCAACACAAATGGACACTCTGAAGCTTGGTTCAGAAAAACACACTGAGGAAATGTGTTCATTATCAGAGAAAGTAGTTGAACTTTCAGATCAGCTAAATAATTTATCTACGAAGGTAAATGATAATCTGAATGACGCAAAACCGGTAGTCTTTAATGACACAGAACAGAGCGAACAAATTAGGAAACTGAAACAAAATCTGAATCAAATTGATACGCAACACCAAAGAGAAATCCGGGAAGTACAAGATCAGCTGACACAGGTAATACAAGAATTACGTATTTCAGAAGACACTCGCGCTCCAACACGGGAAGAGGAACTTAGAAATACGCAAAAGCCACAAAATAATAACACAGGGCATTTCGGTAATTATGAAAGAAATTGGCAAGGTACACCGAATTTTGAGATGGAACCGCCGACACGACGTAACTATGACCGAGATGCTACTCGCCGACACGATGATTTTGACTATAAGCTGTTCATGACTACACGTAAATTCAAAACATTTAAGAATTCTGGCAACGACATTCATCTACAAGCATGGCTCCATCAATTCTCTCATTGTTTTCCTCCCAACTGGTCATTAGAGCACAGATTAGAATTTATGTGTGGCTACTTGGAGAATGAACCAGCTGTAAGAATGCGATCGGTAATTCACGATTGCCACAGTGAAGGAGAGTTTTACCATGCCTTCCTCTCAGCATATTGGTCTCAAGCTACACAAGACCGTGTAAAACATAGCATCATGATGATGAAACACTTTGAACAATCTGAATTTTCCAGTCTTGTCAAATATTTTGAAGACATGTTGCACAAGAATCAGTACCTGTCAAACCCATACAGCCCCTCAGAACTCATCCGCATTTGCTTAATCAAATTACCTGAACATTTACGGCATATTATTTTAGCAGGACGTTGCAAAGACGACATTGAAGCTTTTCAGGGACTTTTACAAGAATTAGAAATTGACACTGACAATCGCGGAACGCGAAACCAGGAACACAACAATTACAGGTCACATCAGTCGCAATTCCGCGATGAAAGAAATAATAACTGGACACGACAAGGCTATTCTCACAACGCAAATCGTGACCAAAACAGACACCACCCGTATGACAACCGTTGGCAGAGCAGTAATAGTTACAGAGAAAGATCGCATTTCCGTAGAAATGAATATGACAGAGATAACCATAGAAACAGACAATATGGTAACCAGAACTATTTTTATCAAGGGAGACAGAATACTTTCAGACGCAACAGTTCAGCGCACAGTTACGATTCAGGAAGAAACTATCCACCACATGACCGACAAGAAAGAAACTATGTAAACTACCGACAAAACGATAGACGTGAATTTCATCAGAACTGGCGGGATTCTAACAGAGCTGGGCTCTCTGGGCAAGGTGAATTTGTAGAAGTTAGGTCTCCAAATCCCAATAACGGCGCGCGCCAACAAAGAAACAGACAATGACTCGCACCGCAGGCAGCCACCAGCGCCGGCTGGCTCAGAGAAAAATAACAAAGACGCTAACCTTGAGAAAAATTTTAGCATTCTTCACTGACGTATACCGCATGATAATTGCGTTAAAGTTGAAACTCTGCGTACTAGGAAGAGCAAAAGTTTACACCACATTTCACATGTAAAACCATTTATTGAGAGATAATCTGCTTTTTAACTTTGTCTTTGCCATAAAACGTTTCACTTCACGTTACTAGTATGCTTTAGAAACTGTTACCATGCAACAATGTTTGAAGTTAAATATCCAGCCAAGAACCAAGAGAAATTATTTAAACAGAAATTACGAATGCATTGTTATTGTGGACAGACGACACAGTGTTATTGTGTGTGTGCATTCTTGCTTGTTTGTTGCACGATTACGTAACGACTATAAAGCTCACATACTTAGAACATTTACCAG
The DNA here is from genome assembly GCF_021461385.2 of Schistocerca piceifrons. Classification (NCBI taxonomy): domain Eukaryota; kingdom Metazoa; phylum Arthropoda; class Insecta; order Orthoptera; family Acrididae; genus Schistocerca; species Schistocerca piceifrons. The sequence continues at coordinate 952,443,937 of NC_060139.1, forward strand.
TACTGCTAATGAGATTTTAATGCAACATTTTGGTTTACTTGAAAATACATTCCGGATTTAAAGTACTTTCTGTGAGATACCAGATGAGACAATAGTTAGTTTATGTGACAGCTACACGATTTTATCACGACGCTACTAATGAGTGACAATTTACAATGTTGCTTTTGCGGTGTATCTGTTTTATATCTGCACAGTTTTCTAAATTCTTCTGGAAAGAAAAACATGTTTTAGTAGTAACTTTTGTGGTATAGCAACAATGAGACAGCCTTTTTCGTGGCACAACATTACGTTACTCTACAGTACTTTCTTCATCACGCCAATAAGCATTATAACTACGATATCTATACGCAAAGCATTTCACTTTTGTTTATCATGAGGTAAGTACATTGGCTTCTGCAGACCTTAGCTTTCGGAGGACGATAACTACGACACTTCCACACAGATTATGTTGCAACAAGACGCACATTTAGCGCTACAGGACACGCATTTCAGTGATTAATTTTGTACTTAAAACATTTATTTTTAAAGATTTTTGAATTACAAAGAAAGTTTTCCGTGATATATTTCATTCCATTGGTGTAATCTGTAACACCTGAGGGTATAATTACATTAATCCTCAGGGGGGTACATGCTTACTTTGTGTACCATGTGTGTGGCAACCACAAGGAACCCTAGCTAATATGGTATTTGCTTATACAACTTTACACATCGGTACCATATTTCTCTAACACACAATTTACACAGCTATCTGATCATTTAACTGAGAGAGACAAACATTTATTTTTACTACATCAGTGACACATGTTTACGTAATTACACCGTTGGATAACTTCACACTTACGAAATTGTATTTTGTCTGTACTGTGTGAACTCTTCATATTTTTTTGGAACCATTGTGATACTATGAGGGCTTTGAATGATGTATTTGGTAAAGGGATTATGATTTTTAAAGTACGTTTGAGGCAGATGACACTTTTGACATGAGCAGGGAATTTTTTTAATTATTGGAGGAAGCTACTACGATTTTGAGATTTGACCGAGGTGTTATGATGTTATTTTTACGACGACGATGTGTATTATGCTGCTGAGATATGTTTACGATTAATAGGCTGAGGCTATATGAGTTATTTGATTATGCTTCATATTTATAATGACGAAATATTGACGAGTGTCGATGGATACGTATATGTGTAATAAGGTAAGGAGTAATGAATAGTGGGTAGGGACTCTTGACTTGTGAAAAAGGATGTTGGAAACCAAGAATCGTACTTTAAGAGTTATGACATGTGTGAATCATGTGTGAATGTATCACAATGCCACTGAACATTTTTTGGACACTGTTATATCAATAGCATTTTGTTTCTACAGATTTGTAACGCAAATTCTTGACCTGTGAAATATTTTTATATGCGACTGTCTCTGTAGCGGAAACTGCTGTCGTAAATATTTCCGTAAGAAAGTTAACGGACCACCTACACATAATGCGTCGTGGGCACCCAGCTGTGTCAGACGCCTGGAGAAAAAGCCATTAGCGCGTGCCTTTCAGAGCACAGGAAAACACCTGGAGAACAAGCCATTAGGGTGTGCCTTTCATCGCTAATGCGACACCCTCGTTACTTGAAAACATATGATTACTCGCACTTTGTGCTAATTGCTGAAATGCTTATGAATTGATGGGAAATATTCGTACATCTGCACACCTGATTATGACAAGTGTCTTTCTATGAGAGTTGAGAGCTACTGACTTACGAAATGCCACATGACTATTGAATGATGTTTTTATGCTTTGGTTTGCGTAATTGCTTATTTCACTTGATATCTGGTTTCCAGCTGTGTTGCAGCATTGCTTTTATAAAATAAAATGCATTTGCTAATGTGAACACTTTCTGTCAACAGATCTATTAAATAATTATTTTATGATCCACATTCTTTAAAAAAGGAGCACTTGGAAAGGAAAGAACAATAAGAAGGAACTAGTAACTGCATACATAATATTCTTTTCAAGTACATGGTAATATTTCTTTTACAATAAGTTGTTGTGGTGCACCACATTAATTACATAGATATTAAGATGTGAATATACATTTCCCTTATCTGCATTGTTGTTTTTACTGTATTATTTTTTCTGCTTGCGCTATGTCATGTTTAGGTATAAGTTGCTGCTGTTTGCCAGGCATAGTGTTATTGAATTTGACTTTTGCTCATTTATGCTGCTAGCTTTGCCAATTTGCATTTTTTTGCATTGCTGTTTGTGTTGATTTGTTATGTGATGCTGCATTGCCTCGTCCCTTAGTTTAGCATCTGAGCTCAGTAGATTTAAGTTAGCTTAAGAGGGGGTAGCCTCTAAGAGAATGAGTTGCGATGAATTGGAAGAAATGCATTGAGAAAACAGGTTTAGGTAGGATTTTCTTGGAAATAAATGATGAGGTAAGATAATGGAAAATAAAAATGAGGTAAGAAACGTGTGAACATATAAACACAGAAAGCATGCTTAGTTAGAATTTTTTTTGGTGGAAACAAAGGATGAAATAAGAGGAAAGATATATGAAGTTTTGGGTTGGACTGCAGTACCAAATGTTACACTGAAAACGAACCCTGTCCTTTCCTATTGGTGTTATCCCACTATGAGTTTGTGTACCCTTGAGTATTTGTTTTCTTCCTGTCTCTGTGTAGTTTCATAGAATTTTTTCTTCTTTTAGTATTAAGCTACATTCACTATGATGAGGAATACTGTTATCCTCAAATATAATTGGCATTAATAATATGTTATTTACTTTGTAAAGATATTAGACATTATTCATTCTGTTTAAATGCTCATGTGCGAAGTTGATGTTTCGCAAGTTATTCTGATCTTCTATGTATGTACTCATGTCATAATTCCACTGATGTATATGTTTAGTTCGATTCTTTTGTAAAGCCTGTACTACAAATGTTATCTGTATTGTTATGTTTTTAATGATGTATTTTGTACCTTTGTTATTGTATTCTTATGTTATAAAATTGTAATTGTCACCAGTTCATGATATTATTAACTTGTTAGTTCCATTTCACTGCACACGTTTCTGTTGGTCATAGTATATGGATAATATGTGAGAAGTTGGGACTGTGAGTGTTTGCACGTGTGTTAATAACTCAGCAAGGGACTGGATAACAGCATTGCTGGATCTAAGGACAATTCCAGAAACTTTGTGAGTGCACAAGTGGTGGTTTATGGACTTGCTATATTCTCCGCAAGACTCTTCGATGGTGAATGTGCACCTGCACAATCGCAACAGATGGCTGCTGGCCATTTCTACAAGGACTGCAGTGGGTCTGCACCTCTGGTGGCCCACCAATACCACAATTTCTACCAGGACTACAGTGGGTCTGCTCTGTGTTGACCTAACTACCAATATTCTTCTGCTGTGGGTTTACTCTGTTGTGGCCCATTACCTGTCAGCATGTCAAGAGTCAGCACTGTCTTTCCGTTGGAAGGACAACACTACTTCTTCAAGACTGCATGGAAATCCACTGTGTGCAATTTCTTTTACTAATGAGACTTTGTGAAAAAAAACCTGTAATTATTATTATGATGAATGATCAGGACTATCTTTATGGACTGTGAGAAAATTTTAGCTTTTGACCAACATTGTATCAATAAGTGTGTGCATTTGATTTCTTTGTTATTGTAATTATGAAAAATTTTATCAAATCATTATTGGCCACTGCCCAAAAAAAATTTGTAAAATTTTGTGTGGGGAGCATGGGGGCTATGGAAGTAGGCTGTTTATGTTTTCTCTATGTAAGTAGGCTGTTTATGTTTTCTCTATGTAAGTAGGCTGTTTAGGTTTTTTTATTGGTAACGCCACATCTGTATGAAAATCACTGGCTGTGCTGTGGGCAGTCTGTGTCTGCTTTGCATTGTTGTAATACTCGCCATTGTAGTGTTAGGCAGCTGGCTGTGAACAGCGCGTAGCGTTGCGCAGTTGGAGGTGAGCCGCCAGCAGTGGTGGATGTGGGGAGAGAGATGGCGGAGTTTTCAAATTTGTCATGAACTGCTATATTTATATATGATGATATCAAGGTAAATACATTGTTTGTTCTCTATTAATATCTTTCATTTGCTAACTATCCCTATCAGTAGTTAGTGCCTTCCATAGTTTGAATCTTTCATTTAGCTGGCAGTAGTGGCGCTCCTGTATTGCAGTAGCTTGAGCAGCGAAGATTTTTGTGAGGTAAGTGATTTGTGAAAGGTATAGTTTAATGTTAGTCAGGGCCATTCTTTTGTAGGGATTTTTGAAAGTCAGATTGCGTTGCGCTAACAAAATATTGTGTGTCAGGTTAAGCACAGTCCTGTATAATCGTATTAAGGGGACGTTTCACTGTTAGCAGAATATGGAATCAGTGGGTTCAGGAGGGTAATACGGAACGCCGTGCTGGATCCCAACGGCCTCGTATCACTTGCAGTCGAGATGACAGGCATCTTATCCGCATGGCTGTAACGGATCGTGCAGCCACGTCTCGATCCCTGAGTCAACAGATGGGGACGTTTGCAAGACAACGACCATCTGCACGAACAGTTCGACGACGTTTGCAGCAGCAGGGACTATCAGCTCGGAGACCATGAGTGCGGTTACACATGACGCTGCATCACAGACAGGAGCGCCTGCGATGGTGCACTCAACGACGAACCTGGGTGCACGAATGGCAAAACGTCATTTTTTCGGATGAATCCAGGTTCTGTTTACAGAATCATGATGGTCGCATCCGTATTTGGCGACATCGCGGTGAACGTACAGTGGAAGCGTGTATTCGTCCTCTCCATACTGGCGTATCATCCGTCGTGGATGGTATGGGGTGTCATTGGTTACACCTATTGTTCGTATTGACGGCACTTTGAACAGTGGACGTTACATTTCAGATGTGTTACGACCCGTGGCTCTACCCTTCATTCGACCCCTGCGAAACCCTACATTTCAGCAGGATAATGCACGACTGCATGTCGCAGGTCCTGTACGGACCTTTCTGGATACAGGAAATGTTCGAATGCTGCCCTGGCCAGCACATTCTCCAGATCTCTCACCAATTGAAAACGTCTGGTCAATGATGGCCGAGCAACTGGCTCGTCACAATACGCCAGTCACTACTCTCGATGAACTATGGTATCGTGTTGAAGCTGCATGGGCAGTTGTACCTGTACACGCCATCCAAACTCTGACTCAAAACCCAGGCGTATCAAGGCCGTTATTACGGCGAGAGTTGGTTGTTCTGGGTACTGATTTCTCAGGATCTATGCACTCAAATTGCGTGAAAATGTAATCACACGTCAGTTCTAGTATAATATATTTGTACAATGAGTACCCGTTTATAATCTGCATTTCTTCTTGATGTAGCAATTGTAATGGCCAGTAGTGTACATAGACAATATGGCGGATACTGTGAGCTTTAGGGAATGTAGGTGGACACAGGATGACTTGAACTGAATTTCTTCACTGGCGGAAAAAAAAAAAATCACAACGCCAAAACGTAATTAATGTAGAGTAACAAACTTTCGGGAATACATTTGTCTAAGTAACATATTAAAGTGATTAACATTCCAAGATCACAGGTTAACGTAAGCGCCAGATAAGCCACTGCAAATGTAAAATGCTGGTACATTGATAACCTTCGTAATCGCCAGAAAGTTGAATGAAAAGATGAAAACGAACATGCATTGTGTTGTTCTGATGCCGGATGTCAGTTTGTGGGATGGAGTTCCATTCCTGTTGCACTTGGTCGGTGAATACAGGAACGGTTAACGGTGTCTGTGGACGACGCTGGAGTTGCCGTCCAATGATGTCTTATTTGTGATCGATTGGAGACAGGTATGGAGCTCATGTAGGTGTAGGCAACATGTCAAAACTTTGTATAGCATGATGGGTTACAACAGCGGTATGTGGGCGAGCGTTATCCTGTTGGAAACTATCCCTTGGAATGTTGTTCATGAATGGCAGCTGGACAGATCGAATCACCAGATTGACGTACACGTTTGCAGTCAGGATGCGTGGGGTAACCACTACAGTGCTTCTACTGTCGTACGAAATCGTACAGCAGACCTTAAAGTCAGGTCCAGGTCCAATGTGTCTAGCACGGAGACAGACTGGTTGCAAGCCCTCAATTGTCCTCATCTTCAGCTACATCGCTACTCTGCCTGGCGTATAGTTCATACAAATACTTTCACAATAATTCTCTATTATTCCACTCTCTGACAGCTAGCGGAAAAAACGAACATTTATATTTTTCCGTGCGAGTTCTGATTTCCTTTATTTTATTATAATGGTCGTTTCTGCCTACGCACGTGGACGTCTACAAAATATTTTCGCATTCGGAGGAGAAATTTGGTTATTTAAATTTCGTGAGAAGATCCTGCCGCAACGAGAAACACCTTTGTTTTAATGATATCCACCCCAAATCCTCTCCCTATTTCTCGATAATACAAAACGTGCTGCTATTCTTTGAACTCTCTCGGTTTACTCCGTTAATCCTACCTGGTAAGGATCCCATACCGGGCAGCAGTGCTCCAAAACAGAACGGACAAGCGTAGTGTAGGTAGCTTCTTTAGTAGATCTGTTGCATCTTCTAAGTGTTTTGCCAATAAAACGCAATCTTTCGTCCTCCTTTCCCACAACATTTTCTATGCGTTCTTTCGAATTTAAGTTGTTCGTAATTATAATTCTCAGGTATTTGTTGAGTTTAAGGCCTTTAGATTTGATTGATTTATAGTGTCACCGACTATTAATGGATTGCTTTCTGCATTCATGTGGACTACCTCCCAATTTTCATTATTTAGGGTCAATTGTCAATTTTCGCACAATACAGATATCTTATCTAAACCGTTTTGAATCGGTTTTGGCTTTGTGGTGACTTTACTAGACGATGAATTACAGCATCACCAACAAACATCTAAGGCAGCTGCTCAGATTGTGTCTTAAATCGTTTATATGGATAAGGAACAGCAGATGGCCTGTGACACTACCTTGCGGAACGCCAGAAATCACTTCTGTTTCACTTGATTGCTTTCCGTCTATTACTACGGACTGTGGCCCCTCTAGCAGGAAATCACGAATCCAGTTGCATACGTGAGACGGTATTCCACTATCACCCAATTTGATTAAAGGCCGCTTGTAAAGTATGGTGTGAAAACCCTTTTGGAACTACATAAATACGGAATAAATTTGAAATCCCTTGTCAATAGCACTCAACACCTCGTGGGAGTAAAGAGCTAGTTGTGTTTCACAGAACTATGTTTTCTAAATCCGTGTTGACTATGTGCCAATACACCGTCGTCTTAGAAGTAATTCCTAATGTTCGAACACGATATATGTTCCAAAATCCTGCTGCATATCGACGTTAATGACATGGGCTTGTAGTTTAGTGGATTTCTCCTACTGCCTTTCCTTAATATTGATGTGACATGTGCAACTTTCCCGTCTTTGGGTACGGATCTTTCATCGAGCGAGCGGTTGCATATGAATGTGAAGTACGGAGCTATTGCATCAACGTACTCTGATAGGAACCTAACTGGTATACTATGTGGACCGCAAGACTTGCTTTTATCAAGTGATTTAAGTTGTTTCGCTACTCCGAGGTATCTAGTTCTAAGTTATTCATGTCGGCAGCTGTTACTGATTCGAATACCGGAATATTTACATCGTCTTCTTTGTGTCATCGATAATATTTTCCATTCCTATCTCGCAGATAACACATTGTTTTCTGCCCCTAGCGTACTTTACATACGACCAGAATCTCTGCATTTTCTGCTAGGATTCGAGACAAAGTTTCGATGTGGGGAACTGTTATAAGCATCTCGCTTTGAGCTAACGATCTTTTCGCGATACACTGTTGAGAAATTTAGAGAACCGGCATTTGAAGCTGACTGCAGAACTATTCTACTACCGCCAACGTAAATTTCGCGTAAGGACCACAAAGGTAAGATAACAGAAACTAGGGCTTGCTCTGTCTGTGAGTGGAACAAGAAAGTGAATAGTAGTGGTACAAGGTACCCTCCGCCACACTCCATACGGTGGCTCGCGGAGTACGTTTGTAAATGGAGGTGTGCTAGGTGGACATAATTAAAGTGCAGCTACTGACAGAGACCCAGTGTGAGCTGCAGTTATCGTGTGACAGCGAAACTTTGGAAGAATTCTAATGCGTTAATGTGGAATTGGTTTACGCTGGAAAAAAATTAGTTCCAACTGTGGCCGCCAGTTGTGACCATCATCTCGCCGACGTCACCGGTGTTCGTATTGAACGAACTGTGTAAGCGGCGGTTAATAACAACAACAGCATTATGCCTTTCTTACTTGTTTGACCTTTTCTATCCATGTCCCTTTTGTACTGTCTGCCATCGGGTTCCCCTACATGGCAGGCAGCACCGCATAACAGTAACGCTATGAGGGAAACAAACCAACAGCCAAACAGGCGAAGACAACAGATAAACACGCCGAAGATTCCAGTCGATTAATAGGAACCTTTCCTTGCAGAGGTCGCCGCGACATATCCGGCCACGGATTCCTACGCCGGGTTTCTATTGGCTCCAGCTCACTATATAGGCCCGGCCGGTCGAAGGCACACCAGTCTTCGACCGCTACTAATGGCAACCGCTATAGCAGAGTCCTCGAGAAGATATCACCGAAACCGTTGTACTGCACCGCCGATCGAAGTACCAGCCGACCGAGAGGAACCACATCTCCGGCTAGATCTACGGACGTCTACATCTATTGTACAGCCAGCTATTGTATTGTACAAGAAGTTACGTTCAAAAAACTGTTGGAGAAAACAACACCTTTCATAATCCATTTCTATGCGTCTTTCTTGCCTTCACAGCGCCAGATTTGCACCTGGTAGCCAAAACTGAAACTGATTTTATTCCAGCGAAAACCAGCTCCTCACTAACGCATTATAATATGTATCAAATTTAGCTGCAAAACGATAATTATAGTCCACACTGGACCTCTTTAATTACAGCCACCCGGCAGATGTAGGAAATGCGGGAAATCAAGTTTTATGTTGTTTCTACCAGAAACAGCAGCTAGGAACAGAATTTCTCTTTCCAGCAGTCAGAAATGTACGCACTAAATGGAGCTGCACCGTTGGTGCCTGCCGCAGCAAATTCCGGAAAGGAACGAAACGCCAGGTTTATTTTTGTACTTCTTCCACCGCCAACTGAGACGCGGACCACTGACTGACCAGACGCAATTGGTCAGTTGTTGGAGTTACGTTCCGCGACTGTCACTTCCACCCCATGTGGAGACGCCTAAACGGAATGTCGGTTGGCACCGCGGACCAATTTCCCCAAGTCGGATGTGGTTGCGATGAAGGCGACGGGCAGCGACGCGAGAGGCGGAGCAATCGAAGTTCGCGTCCCTGGCATCGGACGCGGAAACTTTTAGCGACCGCAATGTAGCCAGCAGAGAGGACAAGGAAGACGCTTCGATCGGCACGAGAGAAGCTATCGTCGTACGCACATAATGTAATTCCCGTACAGGGGAAGACATTTTAATTGAAAGTCGCTGCCTGGCAGAGGCCTATGAATACGATATTGGCGGCCACTGTGACCGAGCGGTTCTAGGCGCTTCAGTCCGGAACCGCGATGCGGCTACGGTACGAGGTTCGAATCCTGCCTCGGTCATGGATGTGTGTGATGTTCTTAGATTAGTTAGGTTTAAGTAGTTCTAAGTCTACGGGACTGATTACATGAGATGTTAAGTCCCATAGTGCTCAGAGCCTTTTGAACTATTTTTGAATACGATATTGGAGTGTTTGTGTCGTTAAGAAGAACGATATAATGTTCCTTCGGACATGCATATATTCTGCCACATAGTATTTTCTACTTCAGTAGCCGACATCTGCATCTGCGTCCCCGGTATTACAGGTAAAGCTGCCGAGATATAGAAATCGGTCTACATCTTGTAGTGCCTTATGTTGCTCTGTGCTTTGAGTAAATACATTTCAACTTGTTATGCTCAGTTTGTTTTTCTTATCACCGTTATACCTACAGAACAGGTCTTTCTATCCTTGGTAGTTGTAAACTTCGTGATGTTTTAGCCCGAAGAATGGTATCAGTGAAATCCAGTTCCCTAAGGCTACATGCCTCATTCCAGTGCACGACTAATATAAAAAGGAGTAGTGGCAAAATGCATCCTTCTGACGGTAGTCAGAATGCTAAAGAATGGAGTGTTCCAATCTTCTATTCTCTGACAGCAACTCGAGTCTAGATACAGTTTTCTGAAAACACCAGTGTGACGGTCACGAATTCCGTCTCTTCGCAAATATTCTCATTTATATTGTGGTCATGTTAGACAACCCATGCAGTTTTCATAACGAGACTTCTTCTCACTGGGGTCACATTACTACCGGCGATCCACAGGGCTCAATTCTGCGGCCGCTTCTGTTCCTGCTTTATATTTTTCACTCACAAGCAGAAATAGTGCTCTTTGCTTATGATGCAAACATTATAATAAAGCCCAAAAGAGGTATAGCAACAGAACGAGCATTAAATTAAATATTGTTGATTGGTTCTTGATAATTAATAATATATCATTTAACTTAGACACACCATTCAGTTCTGTCCAAAGCAAGATATATCACCGCCAATAATTATACAGCACGAAAGGAAGCCAATATGTAAGACCGATTCTTCAAAATTCCTGAATGTGCGTTCTGATCAGAACTTAAATTGAAATCGCGTTTTATAATTCCTTAAAATCTTTCAGGGTGTATGTGGTGTCACCGCCAGACACCACACTTGCTAGGTGGTAGCTTAAATTCGGCCGCGGTCCATTTAGTACAGGTCGGACCCGCGTGTCGCCACTGTGTGATCGCAGACCTAGCGCCACCACAAGGCAGGTCTCGAGATACGGAAGAGCACTCGACCCCCAGTTGTATGACGACTTTGCTAGCGACTACACTGACGAAGCCTTCTCTCATTTGCCGAGAGACAGTTAGAATAGCCTTTAGCTAAGTCCATGGCTACGACCTAGCAAGGCGCCATTAGCCTTACATAGTTTGATAGTTATCGTATGAAATGTCTCATCAAGAACGTTGTAAACCAAAAGAACTATATTAAAAGTTAAGTATTCGAGGAGCTGCATACTTTTCTTATTAGAATTCACTACTTATCCTGTTCCAGAATTCACGCCCGTCTGCGTTAGATAGCGTGCATTTCGGCCTCCTCTATCTACAAGGTGTTGGCACATTTGCCAACACATCAGTGTACTGCCGTGTCGTTTTCACAGTTACTTCATGATTGATATCAGAAGTTGTGGAATTTCTCTTTTCTACATTATTTTGAAGTTAGATCTTTTAATACCACGTCAAAAGTCTTTTGATAGCCAAGAAATAGCAAATGCCTTTCTTTTTTCCATTCTCTGTGCTTTGCAACTGTCTATTGGATGAAGAAAACACTATCTATCCGCGAATACCTTTCCTAAAGTGTGTTACTTCTTCTCTGACTGCTGCTTTCATTAATGTTCAGATAACTGTAGCATACGTTTTGTTTGCTGAATTTGTAAAATTTATTGTTTCTAGATTTATAGCATTTTTGATATATCATTTCATAAAGACAGATATCACTGCTGTGATTAGCCGTTCTTCTACTGTTGTGCTTCCCTACTAGCTTATATTAATAAAACGGAGAAAGAGAAGTTTGAATGTATTGGATACACGTTTAAAATCTACCCGTTGCTTTGTGGGTATTTTACTTTAATAGAATTACCTGGAGCTCCTCAAGTACGAAGTTATCGACTAAGGAGTTTGAAGGTGCAGTTGCGACAGTAATATTTTAATGTCGAGCCGAATTGTGGGTGTACGTAATGAGGTCGGTTAGCAGAAAGTAGCGGAGTGCTGAAGTCAGCACAGTGTAATACAGGAAAACGTATGCATAGCTGGTCCTAAGCCTCAAAGGAAATGACACATAAATGGAGCTGGTAGAGTAGAAGTTGCAGCGCCGGATTCCATTTAATCTGACCCTGCCTACTCCATTTAACGATATGGGCAGCGAAAGGTTCAAGTTAATACCGTACACTGCAGCAAAAGGAACTTTCCAAAGAGCTACATTGAAGTTTCTCGCCATGATACAGCTGCCAGCAACACCATCTTATTTCTTCCGAGCTGTGAGAGACCAGAAACCTGCGGTAGCGGCAGGGTGTTGCTGCAATATCCGGTTAACCACTTTCAGTATGTCGCAATGGCCGCTTGAATCGATTATAATCGTAGTTTTCTTTCACATCAGAGTCGAACATAAATGGCAACAAGACATTCCATGAAATAAATATTCGGTAACGTCTGCTGTGATAAGTCAAATCTCTGACAGAATGTGAAATAAACATTCTCGCGTAGCGCGTTTAATACGCGTGGGAGTAATTCGGCAGACTCAAATAAAACAGCGCGCTTTTAACACTTTGTTACTATGGGTACTGCCGCATTATGAGGGACAAGTACACAAATCAGAACTCAAACTAAAGGTACATCCTTGGTAAGGTATAATATCCTCTTGATCTGTGATGTAGAATTGGAGAATTTGTGATTTGTATCAATTTTTATTAATACTGTGATCTGTAATTCTTCTTTATCAATTTCTTGCCTGTAATTTGGTTTCTTTTCTTCAATGAAGGGCCAAAGAAACTGGTACACCTGCCTAATATCGCGTAAGGCACCCGCGAGCACACAGAAGTGCCGCGAAACGATGTGGCATGGACTCTGCAAACAATTAAAGTAGTGCTGGAGGAAATTGGCGCTATGAATTCTGGAGCGCTGTTCATAAATCCGTAAGAGTACAAGGGGGTGGAGATCTCTAATGAACGGTGCGTTGCAAGGCACACCAGATATGGTCTATAATGTTCATGTCAGGGAAGTTTGGTGGCCAGCGGAAACGTTTAAACTTAGAAGAGTGTTCCTGGAGCCACTCTGTAGCGATTCTGGTCGTGTAGGATGTCGCATTGTTCTACTGGAATTGCACAAGTCCGTCGGAATGCAAAATTTACATGAACGGATGCGGGTGATCAGACTGGATGCGTACGTACATGTCACATGCCAGAATCGTACCTAGCCCTATCAGAGGTCCCATATCACTCCAACTGCACACGCTCCACACCATTACAGAGACTCCACCAGCTTGAACAGTCCCCTGCTGACATGCAGGGTCCATGGATTCATGAGGTTGTCTCCATACCCGTACACGTCCATCCGTTCCATACAATTTGAAACGAGACTCGTCCGAGCCGACAACATGTTTCCAGTCATCAACAGTCCAATGTCGGCGTTGAAGATCCCAGGCGAGGCGAAAAGCTTTGGGTCGTGCAGTCATCAAGAATACACGAGTGGATTTTCGGCTCCGAAAGTCCATATAGATGATGTTTCGTTGTACAGTTCGGACGCTGATATTTGTTGATGGCCCAGCATTGAAATATGCAGCAATTTGTGGGAGGGTTGCACTTCTGTCACGTTGAACGATTCTCTTCAGTCGTCGTTGGTCCCGTTCTTGCAGGATCTTTTTTCGGCCGCAACGATGTTGGAGATTTGGTGTTTTACCGGCTTTCTGATATTCACGGTACGCTCGTGAAATGATCGTACGGGAAAATCCGCACTTCATCGCTGCCATGGAGACTCTGTGTCCCATCGCTCGTCCGCCGACTCTTACACCACGTTTTAAGTCACTTAAATCTTGATTACCTGCCATTGTAGCAGTAGTAACCGATCTAACAACTGCGGCAGACACTTGTCTTATGTACGCGTTGTCGACCGCAGCGCCGTATTCTGCCTGTTGACATATATCTGTATTTCAATACGCATGCCAATACCAGTTTCTTTAGCGCTTCAGTCTATTTGCAGTCTGTAACTTGTAGATCTTAGTTTGCCATGTGACAAATAATAAGTGTACGACAGCATCATCAGCCTCTAGCACAGTCACAGCCATAAAATTTTGTATTTGTGGCGTTGCACAGCCACCAGATGCTTAATAAATGTAAACATGGTCCATAGTAGGCTATAATGTGACGTTTCTTTAATGGTACGATTAGTTAATTTCGACTAAGTGTTACAGATGTTACAATCGTGCTTCAGAAAGCACATTTGTAACATCTATATTTCATGTGATTTTCAAATCACTCTTAATTACAGTGATGCTTAGTCGAAATTAGCTAATAGAACGATCAAAAAAATAGCATTAAAGCCTACTACGGACCATGTTTACGTTTATTAACAATCGCATCCGGTTGCCTTACATAAATCCGAGACCTCTAATAACCATTGAAATTTAACTATAGGGCGTGAAAGCTTTTATGGTGCAGCAAGAACTTTGACCACTGCGGCGGGTAGAGTCGCCTTACCCCTGAGGGGTTGGAATCAAAGGGGTGAACACTTTCAGCATGATTCAAGAACGCCTTGAGCAATTTCAAGCAATTTTGGTATATACATGTCACATTACTTGCATAAAAATACGAGAATGTCGAACCAGCGTCCATTAATCGAACGGGTAGATTCCATCCGTGTCTGTCTCGTAAACTATCGCCGACTTGGTGAAAAACCACCATGTTTCTTCTTCGCCAATGTGCAAGATAATTTGGAGTTCAGCTCTGTAAGGATCTGCAATCCCTACAAAAAGTCCGACTTTAATGACCCTGTTGCCGATGGGAATTTTGGACACTAGCAAAAAAAAGGCAATTACATCGGTGTGCGTTTTTCAGCTGGTCGCCTAAAAGCCCTCCGCAGCGCGGCCGAGAGCCAGATTGGACAGTTGCCAGTTCGCGAAAGGATCTGCAAGCTGCGTTACGGATCCGCCGGGCACAGGTGTGTCGGCAGTAAAAGAGTTTCCGTCGCTAGCTCAGGGGGTAATTTACGAGATGTCCGTGTGGCCAGATACGAGAAACTACAGCAACTAACGATTTGAACGTCCTAAGATATTGGAGTTATACTAAGCCAGAATAACGGCCACTCTGATACCGACGTGCGGTAGAGAATAATTGACCATAAGTAAATAAGATAGACCAACAGGGCATTGAAAATGTGTCTGTCTTTTCTGACCAAGTAAGGAAAATAACATAAGCTATACAAAATGATGACAAAAAGTATTAAAATCTAGACAGTGTGGAAAAAGAAGCGTTAATACGCTGAGAAAAAGATAGTTGGAATAAGAAATAAACAGGTTGTAAGCTTCTTGTATCGGTACCTACCAGCCCCCTCCCCTCCCTCTGTGAATCGAGAGCTCCAAATGCAAGTAGCTATAGATGACAGCCGGACACCCCGTGCAGCATTACGCCTGAGGGGTGGGAATCAAAGGTGTGAACACTTTTAGGATGATTCAAGAACGCCTTGAGCAATTTCAACCAATTTTGGTATATACATGTCACACTACTTGCATAAAAATACTTGGGAGTAAGACACCCTGAGGGTGGAGATCGGAAGGGGCTGACATGTAAAAATGTTCAAAAAGAACCTGTTGACATTTATGTCCTGCATTTACTCCGCTTGGAATACTTTAAAAATATGAAGCGCAATCTGTCTGTTATTTGTGTTGTTCAGTGCGTCAACCAGGTCACGGGAAAGAGCACTGCAAGAGGTCATAATTTCGTCATAGTGTTTCGGAGACAAAGTTCGTGCCACAGGTGTGAATACACAGGTACATTTAACATCCTCTCTGAACGTGCAGCGGAGGATCAGTTTCCTCAGGATTCAGATGAATCTACAGGGCGAAATTCGCTGCAGGTTCAGATGACATATAGTTACAAATATGGGTGTGGTGTTATATGTTCACTGATGTTCAGAAAAAAAAAACAAGCGGAACACCAGAACGACTAGAGATAGGGCGTTTATATTCACAGGACATGTATATTAGTTCGATCAGCAGAAATGATTAGCATTTCAGTCACCTCGATTGAGCAGGTGTCCTGTTGCCACGTAGGTACAGGGTCCGCCATGGACCCTGGCAACTTGTTCCATGCCTGATGGCATCGACGCGTGTAAGGCGCGAATGGCGTCCTGTGGTTTAGCCATCCATGCAGATTTCACGTGGTACCACAGTTCATTTGTGATGGTTTGGCTGTACTGTACGCCTACTCTACACAACAATATTTAAGGGGCTCCGGAACGCCCTATACTTGCAATGTTAAAATAACGCTTATAAATTACATCTTTCCTCACAAAGTATTTGAGGTAGGAAGTTGAACTTTTTACAGATTATTTATTGGAATATGGGCTACAACTTAACACAGGGATTTTACAGAATTTTAGTTCAGTTATTAAAGATGATTTTTTTTCAATTGTAATGAAAATTCACAACATTTTTTTGCAATTTTTTATTTATATATTCAAAAATATACAGTTTTTTGGAAAAAGGCTGTGTTAAATTATGCAGAAGGTACTGTGTAACATTTACTGAAAGTTTGAAACAAATATGTTTGGAAGATCCTTAGAAAACATGTAATTAGTATGAGAAAATAAAAGTTTTGGGAATCGAGCGACAAAGATTGAATTAACTTTTTAGTGCATTCCAGGTCCATAGGATGGATTATCTTCATCCTCTGCAAACTCCTCCTCCAGCTTCCTCTTGTTCCTCCTCCTGTTTACTCTTGCTCGTATTTCTAGACTCTTTACAGCCCTGTCTGCAGCCCGAAGGCGTTCCTTGTCTAAAGTAAGCATCGCTCGTTGTTGTGTTCGTAGATTTTGCTACCATTTTCTTCAGTTGCAGTTACTGCAACACTGTTCCAAAAGGTGGTCATGTATGAACACTTATCACATTTCAGTTGTATTTCACTAGCAAGTCCTACGTGCTTTATTATGGAGAGTTCCAGACCAACTTCACTACAATGAATACATCTTACACAGTTTGAAAACATTCCTTTGAGAACCGACATATCAAATATTTCATTCACATCCGATTCGCCCATAAAACATTCATAGTTTTCACTCACTGAACCAAGCTTCTTCTGTGATGTACTTTCTTTCCCACTTTGACTGCTATTGGCAGGTGTACTTGAGAGGTTAGGTTCACTTACTTGGTTATCGTCTTTATTGTTTACAGTAATAACACATACCTTTGCCTTTCCAACATTTCTCCTTTTCTTAAAAGCCTTCAGAGGATTTCTAATAACTTTACTTTTACTCATTATTATACTTCAACAAAACAGAGACTCAAGAAACAGAATTAATTACGAATATTTTCGAGATAACGACAGAGTAAATAAACATGAAACAATCGACAATCACACCAGCGATATATATTGAACCATCACAGGTTAGCCACAACACATACTTTATCTCACATCACTAAAATGTACCTGATGAACACGGACGTTAATAATAACACCATTTGACAGCAGTTTAACAGCGCCACAGTGGGTCACGCCCATGTAGAACACATTTCAAAAAAAATTTAAAAATAGTTGTAGTCTTCGGAATTGAATAAATTATATATCTATTAAAAGGTAATAGTCTGCAGATTCAGAAAACGCAAAAAAGTAAAAATTGAACTTTTCATGATTTTGAGCCTTTCTTTTAAAAGGATTAAACTACTGTACTAAATGTACCCGCACATAAGAAAACAGTATCACAATTACTGTTCTGCTAACTTACATCCCCCACAGATGAGTAGCATTTCCACCTTCTCTTCGTTGGTGTACATTCTGCTCAACAACTCTTCAACTGAAAATGGTTGACGGAATGACGGGTGTGCACTCTACTTATGTTTACATTTGTTCTCTGTGAACATCAGCACGTGGATGTGTTCCATTACCCCGAGTACCTGCGCTAAGCGCTGGGAGCGTCAACGTCAATGTTGTGTTGTGTAATTAATAACGTTGTGCTTCAGTGAATGGTACACTGTGATACATTTTTGAATAGGTCTTTAGGAGAGGAAATGAATTACCGAATAACGGCTAAAGGACATTTGCTTGAAACATTTTGTAATTTGCATCTGTATGAATAGTTATTTAGGGTGGTCAAGATAAATGGGACACCATATATATATATATATATATATATATATATATATATATATATATATATATATATACACGAAACAACTTTTGTTAGAGACAAAATATTCGGTGACGATTCCCGGCGACGCCGGGCATCCTTTAGCATTCACTGGCCCTAGGACCACGCGATTTCACTGAAATAGCGGGGGTCTACTAAGCGTATCACCTAAAACAGTAAACTGATAGAGTGGTTTTCATCAGGAAAACGTTAGGAATGAATGTCTCTAAGCGAAGAGAGGTATTGTGAAAGCGACTCAGGAAATCTGATTTTGCTCAGCCTATTCCCTTTCACACGGAGCAGTTACCTGTATTATAAGCAACGCACACTGCATATCGACGCCGCAGATTGCATACCGCCTACCGATTCTCAGGGCATTTGGTGTGGCAGGGAAGCACCAGCGCAAATTTTGTATCCTTCCTAAGAGTTTCTCTGGTATTTCTGCAAATATTTGCAATTTAGGCTTTGTAACATGTATCTAGAGTCAGCACAAATGCCGGCCGTTGTGGCCGAGCGGTTCTAGGCGCTTTAGTCAGAAACCGCGCTGCTGCGGTCGCAGGTACGAATCCTACCTCGGGCATGGATGTGTGTGATGTCCTTAGGTTAGTTAGGTTTAAGTAGTTTTAAGTCTAGGGGACTGATAACCTCCGATGTTAAGTCCCATAGTGCTTAGAGCCATTTGAACCGTTTCTCAGCATAAATAAATATTGCTCGTAAGGTCTTTCATGCGGTGCTTAGTTTTTCGACGGCAAGCGTCCCCTTTTTTTCCATTACAAACACAATGATTTGCAAAGCAGAATTTTAGTTGTCCATTCGATAGAATGTTCCCACATTAGTACTGTGCGATATTTGTGTCATTGATATGTATTAAGTGGGACATTAAAACAGGAAGAATAACCATGACTCCAACAGCGACTGAGCAGCGCTGTTGCATGGCGGTAGCAGTCAGTGTGGTCCAGGGACGTGCTGTTGTAGCTGGAATACTTGTTATTCTACCTGTTTTACTGGCTACGTTAAACAACGCCGTTAGAACGAATATCACCCTAAACTAATCTAGGACCACTCTACCGAATGGGCACTTAAAATCCCTCTTCGGAAATGATTTTGTTTGTAATGCAAGCACGCCGACGCTTTGCGCTGACGCTGGGCGTCGCATGAAAGGCATGGTGAGCAGTATCTGTTCGGTCTCACTCCAGTCAGACGTTGCAAAAACGGAACTGCAAACATCTGTCGCAACACCAGCGAAAAAACGCGTGACTAGTCTAGGAGTGACATCCTATGTGAGTGTGTACGGGGGAGGGGGGGGGGAGGGGGGGGAGGGGGGGGGGAGTTTGGGGGTTGTGTGCGTCTGAAATATATGTGACGTATGCGTAAGTGAGTGGCAACGGCCTTGTCGCAGTGGATACACCGGTTTCCGTGAGATCACCGAAGTTAAGTGCTGTCGGGCGGGGTCGGCACTTGGATGGGTGACCATCCAGGCCGCCATGCGCTGTTGTCATTTTTTTTCGGGGTGCACTCTGCCTCGTGATGCCAATTGAGGAGCTACTCGACCGAATAGTAGCGGCATCGGTCAAGAATACCATCATAACGTCCGGGAGAGCGGTGTGCTGACCCCCCCCCCCCCCTCCTATCCACGCCGGCCAGTGTGGCCGAGCGTTTCTAGTCGCTTCAGTCTGGAACCGCGCGACCGCTACGGTCGCAGCTTCGAATCCTGCCTCGGGCATGGATGTGTGTGATGTCCTTAGGTTAGTTAGGTTTAAGTAGTTCTAAATTCTAGGGGACTGATGACCTCAGATGTTAAGTCCCATAGTGCTCAGAGCCAGAGCCTCATATCCGCATCCTCCATGATGATGACACGGCGGTCGGATGGTTCCGGTATGCCACTCGTGGCCTGAAGACGGAGTGCTTAGTGCTTTATGCGTAAGTGAGAGAAGCTACAGGCAAGAAGCTGGTTACCATTAATTCTGAACTTGTTACGCATGAAAGAGTGAAGGAATCAAATATATTTCGCCAAGAAGGACTTTTCGGATCAACAGGAACCTCAGTTTGGATATGCAGACGAGGTATTTGAGCTCCAGCTCTCACGAGTACCGACCAGTGCTCCCCACTACATTTACCTCGCTCTGTTCTTGGAAATAGCAATTCGTTTCCTAGCATGTAATCTTTTTGCGTCCGGAAGATGCAACTCGGTAAGGATCAACCGTACACAGAGACATCAAAGACAAAGCTGTCAGAGAAAATGAATATCGGAAACGACTACTCTACTTCCGAAAGCCGCAAATCGTTTAATAGCCGCCCGTGATCGCAGCCGATAACTCGGTAAGTCGCCTCTTTGGCTGTACAAGCGGCCGTAACTGGATCCGGACAGTAATTCTATTGTCTCGGCAGCAAGCGCTTTAGAGAACGTAACACGTTGCGCAAGGGAGTTCGCCGGTACCGTGTACCGCCAACAAGTTTGAAACCTAATCACGTAACTTGTTTGTTCTCACCTGCAGTCCTCAGTGTCTTTATCGCCTCGCTGAAACTCGATTCTCGTTCTTTAAGCCTCAGCTACAAGATAAAGCAAAGAACAAAGAGCTCACTGCTCTGCGAGCATATATGATACAGAATGCTGTGGATAAGTAAATAACGCAACAAGGTACTGATAGGCCAACGAAACGATTAATACGGCAGAGTTCAGAATATCATGAAAGGTCAAATGGACCGCGCCTCTCACAACATGGATACATTAGGAAAACGAAAACCGGCAGCTAATTGGAACTCGAAGTTAAAATGGTTTTCTAGGGGGGGGGGGGGGGGGATGGTCTAGTCATTGGCTCCTTCACCCACATTAATTTGAAAATGGCAGACTACAGTTGGCAAAATAGCTCGTCACGGGCGTAAATGTAGTGCAATATATAAAGATATTGTTATGGTCCTTTCCTAGCCTTCGCCAACTCATAATACAACTATCACCTTTAATCCTTATCTGCATCGGGTTAAACAACAGATAAATGCGTTACATCTGCCTTAATGTAACAAAACAAGCATTTTAAACACGAAATATCTTTTTGGAGGTGAAGTTATCGTTTTCAGGTGTAACTTTGATCTCGAGTTACGCTGCCGATCAGTCTTGCAGCACATCATCGATCGAAAATGAAGTTCATTTTCGGAACTGCAGCACGCGATCTTCAGTACACTCGCTACGTCACGAGATCTACGTAGGTCCCCTGTCAATGAATCACCTTTCCTTAGTGCTCTTTGGATCTAGTGAACCTACCAAAAGACATATTGTAAACGTAATACACGAATGACATCTACACTTGAAAGGAGAAACAAAATCATCGCAGTCGCCATCACCGTAGCAAATGACGTCTCACATCAATGAATGGCTCGTGTTGTTCGCTAAATACTTTGTTGAAAGTAATGCTACTCCAGTGTTCGATAGCTTCTGATTCAAACGGTGTCAAGGACGCAAAAATGAGAAATAATGGATGTGATCCGAAGGTGAGAGAAAAACGTTGCAGAATTGTAGCTACGTCGTACGATACCTGATAACCTGACAAAAAGAGTGAGTCACGCAGAAGACATTGTCGGCTGCAGCTGTAACTTCATACACACACAGGATAACAGCGTAATTGTTTTTGAGAGCTCATATCGACAAAGCAGATTGCGACCTCGATGTTGGATTAAGAAAAATTTTGAGTGCAGGAGCCCAGTGATTAGGTCTGTTCGGCCTTTAAATTATTACACAACAAGGATACATGATTAAAGCTGCAATTCTCTGTGGCTGCGAGAATTGGCACCAGATGGAATCAGTTTTGTTCGTGTTTAGTGTTATTGCCAGTTCTTTTAGGGTATATAAGGAATGTGAAGAGCGTCAGATGTTGAGTGAGCGCTGTGAAGGACACGGAAGTACCGCGTACTCGTATGAGAAAGCCTTATCAGCATCTGACGGAGTTCAAAAGAGGCCTCATGGCGGATCGCCATTTGGCCGCCTGGTCGAATTGTGCAATATTCTGATTTTGGGGAGGGGGGGGGGACGATCAGTTGTTAAAAATGGTTCAATTGGCTCTGAGCACTATGGGACTCAACATCGGAGGTCATCAGTCCCCTAAAACTCAAAACTATTTAAACCTAACTAACTTAAGGACATCACACACATCCATGCCCGAGGCAGGATTCGAATCTGCGACCGTAGCGGTCACGCGGTTCTGGACCGAAGCGCCTAGAACCGCTCGGCCACCACGGCCGGCCGATCAGATGTTATAGCAGCCTGATGCATGGGAACGTGAAAGCAGGCTTACTGATAGTCAAGGTCCCGGTGGACCACATCTGGTCACCACAGTTACTAGTGCTATTTTCTTTTTACCCTTGATCACAGTTTCCATACCTGTAGAAACATACGATACTGTGTGATAAATTATAATAAAATTTGTGTGGATAAAAATCCTACGTCACGATAGCAAATGTTCTTTACAGATTACGGTTTCGGCTCATAACACAGTAACCTTAAGGTCACTCTAAAACGTTGTTCAATGTGTGATACTCATTAAACATCATCGTATTTTTTAGAGCTAAGTCACCCTGGTTAAAAAAAAATCCTAAAATGAAAATCTTAGTTGCCTTTATAAATTGACAAACTTGATCGTAAATCAAATGTTAAATAATAGCTGTAATAAAACTCTTTATCGTTAAACATCTGAGGCGAAACATCGACACAAACAATAACCGCCATCTTGACAAATCTGTCATCCAATCGAAATTTCTCTCAAACATGTCAAGCAGCGCTGTACATGGTGAAATATTTGACAAACCTAGTATAGTTTGACAAATTGTTTGATCGTGTACCGGGTACTTAAAATGTTTACAGTTCTATTGTACACTACTGGCCATTAAAAGTGCTACATCACGAAGATGACCTGCTAGAGACGCGAAATTTAACCGTCAGGAAGAAGATACTGTGATATGAAAATGATTAGCTTTTCAGAGCATTCACGTAAGGTTGGTGCCGGTAGCGACACCTACAACGTGCTGACATGAAAAAAGTTTCCAACCGATTTCTCATACACAAACAGCAGTTGACCGGCGTTGCCTGGTGAAACGGTGTTGTGATGCTTCGTGTAAGGAGGAGAAATGCGTATCATCATGTTTCCGACTTTGATAAAGGTCGGACTGTTAGCATAATATGGAGTCGGTGGTTTCAGGAGGGTAATACGGAATGCCGTGCTGGAGCCCAACGGCCTCGTATCACTAGCAGTCGAGATGACAGGCATCTTATCCGCATGGCTGTAACGGATCGTGCAGCCACGTCTCGATCCCTGAGTCAACAGATGTCACTGCCATTTTAACGCAATACCATTGATATGGGCCGAAATTAAAGGACACGTTGCCGACAATAACAATAATAATAAGAAATACATTGTTGCCAATTTATATTCGAGGCTCTTAGGAGAGTCATATCTGAAGACTGGAAGACAGCCATTAATCTTATGTAGCGCATCATGGAAGAGCATAGTTGAATGGAGGTATTTCAAAAAATCCTTGATAGGAAATGACGCGTCAGTAAATAACAGCAGTGACAATGTTATTTAAAGCATATGTTGCGAGAAGAGTAATGTAAATAAAGTTTTACCTTTGTCGTCACAAAAAATGTACAGTTACATTCAGCTTAATGTATAGTACGTGCAACTTGTGTCCATGCATAGCAAAATTATATTTCACCATGTTTTGCTTTGGAAATAAGAGCGCTGTTATCGGCATATGAGTCCGAAAAAAATTAATCTCAGGAACTCTGTTTTAAACACACGAAAGAAATCCTTTGCTTTACGGCTGTTGCAATACTGTTGTGAAGAATTTTGTTGTCACTATCTTCATTCTTCCAAAACAGTAACTTTCCTCTCCTCGACGGACTAGCGTAACTTGCCTCTTACGTTACAGATTAGTAGAAGGTTCGATCAGAAAGGTTAATAGCAGTTTAATTATAAATCTATCCAAATGTTACGCTCAATAACGGAAAACATACCACCGAAGAGGTGGTGACGCGGGAACGCAGAATCATGCGTCACATTTAAATCGAAATATGTCGTGTTAAAGATCTCCGATCTAGTTGAAGTTTCAAGCGTATGAAAATATGGTGTATCCTTAACATTTCGTCCTCACAGTGCGCTCACCCAAAATCAGTAACAAAACGTATTCCGCATGTCGTAAATTCGGTAACTTCGTCAGACAATATATGTTTTGTACAGTCCCCGTATATCGCTTTAAAAATCTGCTGCCGCAGATAGAACTGAACTGGAAACATAGTGCAGCTCTTCTGGAATACACAGATCCCAATTTCATCTTCGTAAGTCGAACAGTTTGAGCGACTTGAATAAAATGTAGGATTAATTGTGTAAAAATTTGAACATAGCTGCTAAGGTACAGTGACGGTGTCAGAATCATATTAGAACAAATAAGCCCTAGGTCACAAATATTAAGTCAAAATTGACCAGGTCTCGACGCTACTGTGAGCGTTGTCTTCAGAATTAGACTAACTGTTCTAAAACATATTAGGTATATAATACATTAATAAAATTAAAGTTTGCACTGACTGGAAAAAGATGCAGTACTTACAAGTCACATATTAAAAAAGATCTAAGCCAGAAAGGCGACGTCATGAATAGTTGTAAGTAAGATGGTGAGCCGCTAAGGACTGCTCATACTTTAGTGAACAAGGGTTGCAACAAGACGACGCTCATAGTAGCGTCGAAACCTGGTCAATTTTGACTTAATATTTGTGACCGAGGGCTTATTTGTCCTAATATGATTAATTGTGTGTTCTTTGTGGGATGAGGTATCTTAGCTCCGCTCCTCCACGTGCTCCTGTCGAGGTTCGCTAGATTAACTTTGATCAAACTATAATTACTGTGCCGGATAGTAACAGAATTTTGCTCTAGGCTAGGCACTAGGGAGGGCGGAACTAGAGGTCGGTAACCTCGCGGCGAGCCTACCGCAATTACGGGTCCGCGGACAGCCGTGACCCGCTAACCTTATAATCAGTGTGACGTCACGCAGAGAGAGTGGCGCGATCGATGTGCGCGACTGTACGCACGCGGCCCTGGTCGCCCGACGCGGCGGCGGCGTGTCCCGCGGGGTGTATAGCTTGCAGGAGGAAGGCTGCACGCAGTGGCGCACCGAAATCTGAATCACGACGTCCAGCGTACTGCACTGGCGCGAGGGAGACACATTTGCAGCACATCAGTGACTTTCAGCTCATACAAGCTGTAGAATTCATTATCTTGGTCATTTGTAGCACTCCGTACCTCAGTGTCTAAGAACGATGTCCGTCCGTCTGTCTGCGTGTGCGACTGTTCAAAACCCTTTTCCTCAGGAAGGAGGTGACTCATCAAGTTGAAATTTATGTCACATGTTAAGGTCTACGGTCCATTGAAGATATAAAAAAGCGAAGCTTGTATGTCAATGGCACCAAAAGATACACCCATTTATGTCACATATTTTGATACTCGCAAACTCACTTACCAAAACCTACAACTATATCTACATATATACTCCGCTAGCCACCAAGCGGGGTGTGGCGGACTGCACAATCCGCGCCAAAGTCATATTTTCCCCCCTCTGTTCCACTCACGGATCGCACGAGGGAAAAACGACTGTCTGAACGCCTCAGTACGAGCTCTTACTTCCCTTATCTTTGAATGGTGATCGTTGCGCGATTTGAAAGTTGGTAGTAATAATATGTGATCTACATCCTCGGTGAAGATTGGGTTTCGGAATTTAGTGAGCAGCCCCTTCTGTTTAGCGCGTCGTCTATCAGCACGTGTGTCCCACTTCAAACTTTCTATGAGATTTGTAACGCTATCGCGATGGCTAAATGTACCGGTCACGAATCTTGCTGCTCTTCTTTGGACCTTCTCAATCTCTTGAATCAGACCCAACTGGTAAGGGTCCCATACAGACGAACAATAGTCTACGACTGGACGAACTAACGTACTGTAAGCTATTTCCTTTGTTGAAGGACTGCATCGCTTCAGGATTCTACCAATAAACCGCAATCTAGAGTTCGCCTTACCCGCTACTTGTGTAATCTGATCATTCCATTTGAGATCATTTTGAAACACCCAGATACTTGACGGATGTTACCGCTTCCAAAGACAGGGCATTTATTTTGTACTCTTACATTAACGGGGATTTTCGCCTTGTTATACGCAGTAGGTTACACTTACTAATACTGAGAGATAACGGCCAGTCATTACACCATGCATTTATTTTCTGCAAATCCTCATTGACTTGCTCACAACTTTCGTGTGATACTACTTTCCTGTAGACTACAGCATCATCGGCAAACAGTCTAAGGCCACTGTCAATACCATCAACCAGATCGTTTATGTAAATCGTAAAAAGCAGAGGACCTATTACGCTGCCCTGTGGCACACTTGAAGTTACTCTTGTTTCTGTTGAAGTTACCCCGTTCAGGGCGACATACTGCTCCCTGCCTGTTAGAAAACTTTCTATCCAGCCGCATATGTCATTGGATAGACCGTAAGCGCGCACTTTTTGTAGCAAGCGACAGTGCGGAACTGAGTCGAACGCCTTTCGAAAGTCGAAAAATATGGCATCAACCTGGGAGCCTGTATCTAGAGCCTGTTGTATATCATGCACAAAGAGGGCCAGCTGTGTCTCGCATGACCGCTGTTTCCTAAAAACGTGCTGGTTTCTGCAGATGAGCCTCTCAGATTCTAGAAAGGGCATTATGTCTGAACACAAAATACGTTCCACGGTTCTGCAACAAATCGATGTCAGTGAGATTGGCCGGTAATTATGTGCATCCGATTTCTACCCTTTTAAAGATTGCTATGACCTGGGCCTTCTGCCAGTCCCGTGGAACTTTCCGCCGTTCCAATGATCTCTGATATATGACGGATAAGAATGGTGCTATATTTGTAGCATAGTCAACATAAAATCTTACGGGGATACCGTCTGGGTCAGATGCCTTTCTGGCGTCGAAGGATCTTAATTGTTTTACAATCCTAAACCTAAAGGATCCCCTCGAAATAGAATCAAGAAACTGGGCAAGAAGCAAGTTTAAACACTAAAACAAAGAAAAAATCAGGAAATTTATAATTATATCACAAGAAGAAAATTGTCGTTTGTAGTCTTAATGTGTCTGTCTGTACGTTCGTTAAGCCTCCTTTTTCAGAAACAGGTTAACGTATCAGGGTGAAATTTATGTCACACTTTACGGTCAAAGGTCCATTGGGGATGTAATAAATTTGTTCTTCTAAGTCAATACAACCCAAAGATATGACCATTTATGTCACACATTTTGATACTCGCAAACTCACTCATCAAACCCTATACGGTACTTCCGGTTGGACTAGAACCATGAAATTTGGCAATAAGAAAGGTTTCACCATGCAAGTAAGGAGAAAAATCCGAAATGTTATTTTGTAATCATAGCACAAGAACAAAAATTTTGTCGTATCTTATTAGACCGTCTGTCTGGCTCACCGTCTGTCTGTACCTCCATCCGTTAAGACCGTTTTTTCTCAGGAACGAGTAGACGAATCAATTTCAAATTTATGTCACATACTGAGGTCTATAGTCCTTTGTCGGAGTAAAAATGTTCAGCCTCTAAGTTAATGTAAGCAAAAGATGCGACCGTTTATGTCACGTGTTTCGATGCTCGCACACTCACATACTAAAACATGTAGGTACTTCCCCTCGACGCAAAATCATGAAATTTGACTACAAGAAAGTTTTCACAGTGCAAGCAAAGAAAAATAATCAGAAAATTGTTAATTTGTAATTATATCACACGAAAATAATACTTATTTTGTCATTTGTTAGCCGACTTAGAATTCGAAATTAAAACATCCTCGTAAGTCTTGGAATTTATGGGACCGACATATTTCCAGTATCAATGTCGACAACAAGCGAAAATCGTCGAGATCCTTGATTGCCGGAATGGATTCACTGTCTATACATACAATTAAATTTGTACAGAACCCTCAGCGCGCGAGTGATACTCGCATCTTGCCATTCTTTTTATTTCCAATAACACTTCAAGACGATTCGATAAATCAACATTTATTCTGCATCTGAAGTTTCCCTTGCGCCCACGCATCTTTTCTTTGAGAATATTGTTCCTTCTCTTCTAGTGCCCACTTTGTTCCAGTTCTTGATTTTTTCGTGTCGTGAAAGACTGTTTTTTTCTACTGATTTTTTTCAGAAAGTGTTCTGTTTCTTATTGTGTCCACATCGACTCCCAAATATCTCTTCCTACTTTCCTCAAACATGTGATTTTAGACTTTTAACTGTTTAATAAGTCAAGGTTTGTTTAGTGATTCTATTTTTGTTCATGCTGCAGGTGTGTCCATAGAATATAATCTCCTTCTCATTACATCTTTAAGTTCTCAACTTTCATATACAGTTCTGCATTACACCTTAATCAGTTCTCTGACGCCATGCTGCTTTTAGTCCTAGAATTTTTATTAGTATTCTTCTTTCAGTTTCTTCTAATTTATCGTGCTCTCTCCTCGTAGTTAGTTTAAGAGCTTCCACTGAACAGAATGTTTCTGGTCCGACAACCGTTTTATTTTATTTGGACTGATAATTGTCCTCAGCTCTACGATCGAGGCAAATAAAAACAAAAGTACTGCAAAATTTGTCGAACATAAACATAAAATTATTGAATAGAAACAGAAAAACAAGTAAGGTTATTACCTTCAACTAAAGAGAGGAACCATAGTCATCAACTGCATTGACTAACAATGCATGTAATAAATAGTGGAATAATTTAATAATTAATAAGCTTACTTGCTTTTTCGTTAATGTGTAATAGGATGACATACATGTTTCACAAACTCTGAAATAAAAAAGGGAATTGTGCATTTTTCGACTTAGGTTGTATTTATTTGAACTACCTCTTCGTTCAATTGAGAGTCTACATAGTTTAGTTTAGTTTTGGTTCTGTTTTTTTCGCGTTGCATGGATCATATGCGCAACAGTTCGCCATGATGTGAAAAGTGATAGAGGATTCACAAATAAGATACACTTTCTCTGAAGAGTCTTGTCTACACGATGGCCTCTTACATAAACAGATTTTCTCATTTCTTTTTTTCTTTTTTTTCTTAATCATAGTCTTCTACTAAATTTAATATGTGTAACCAACCGCATACATATTATTGAATGAGATACGCATCTATGAAGTAGAAGGAATTGTCAAAAGAAATGATTTCAATTTCTTTTTATAATTTTCATTATTTTCTAGTATCTTTAATTCTCAACAGAACTGCTCAAATATTTTAATGACCGCCTATCTTGCATTTTCCTTCTTTCTGTGGAACAGTGAGGTTAAATTGTGGATGGTGGAGGCTATTATTGTTCCTAGTCTTGTATTTATGAATGCTAGAATTATTTTCAAATTGTGCCTGCTTCTTCATGACAAACTTCATAAGACAGCAAATGTATTATATAGCTGTTGTTAGTACGCCTAACTTTTTAAACTGTTGCCTACATGAAATAGGTAGCAGATGTTTCTCAGCAATGAACAGAATTCCCCAAGAAAATAATTCCACATGACATCAAGGAAGTATGTAAGACGACATAAGGAAGTATGCAAAAGTATGCTAATTTCCTAATGCTTTCATCATCAAAATCAGCAATTAGACGTAGAACAAATGTTACTGATCTCAAACGTTTGAAAAGATTTATAAATACCAGTATATGATTTCCAATTAAAGTTCTGATCAGTATGCTATCCCAGGAACTTAGTCAATCAGTTTTACATATTCCTATGTTTTACGTGCAAGAGATTCCTCTCATTAGTAACTGAACACTTTTCAAATTAACGACAAGTACTCAACGTACAATGGTCAATTGGGTAACAAGTATTATGCATAGTTAATAGCCTCAATAACAAGAACAGCATGTGAAAATAATATAAATAACTACACTGAATTTGACAATATTTATTTGAAAGCTGTCTTAGCACTTCATTACGACAAAAGCACGATGCCGTGTTAAATTTCGTACAGTTTCGCAAAGAAAATGTCGATGTGAGGTCCCCGACGACAAACCAATTTTCTAGTCTTCCCCACTTAATTCAAAAACAGATTTACGACTTTCGTCGCAAGATGCGTCACTTATTCCTCACAAAGTAACAGCGTATGTAAATAAAAACAGTTGTATGGAGGATGGAACAGAAAACCTTCCTGAGACAAATATTATGCTAGGGGTCTTGAGAGTAACAGATTTGTCTCTAGACTGCGAGAGACTGCCATCGATTTTATCCAGCGGGAGAGCTTGAAGTCTTCTCTCCGGCTTACGACGTCTCGACAGCCATTACGATGCTAAGGACCCAATTTTTCTTACAGATTCGATAAGGCCCTGTGTGTTTGTCTAAGGTACTCCCAACAGTCTGGAAAGCAGATTTCACGTAGCTCAAATATTCTCGAACTGTTCTGCAGTACGTTTATATACCCGACTAAAGAAATGTCATATGTGAAGTTCTTCTTCACAAAAAATAAAGGTAATTCAATACACTAAGCCAATCTATTTCATGAGTCACTCACAATTTGAGTAAATTACGCCTTTCGACGGTCGTAACAGTATCATAAAGTGAATTCAGTTCTGTTTATGGTCGTGAATTGCTTTCGTGGCATGCATATCTGACGTCTTTTTCTTGTAGCTGTCGAAATATGTACTGTACATCCGAGAACAATACAGACAGTCGATTCACCGGAAAAGCTTAAGCTCACATATCCGAGAAGATGTTTTTTCCTGTTGACGACGCTCAAGCTATTCTGCACATTACAAAATTATACATGCTGCTACTTTACGCTTTGAAATCTTGTCCTCCCCCTTCTTCTCTCCCCAGCCTCCCCCCCCCCCCCCCCCCACACAGTATTCTCCTGAGATGACAGCCAGTGATTTCATATTTCTTGAAGGAACTATTGCGTCACAGGCGTTTCCATGATGACGAGCAGGTAATTTTAGAGGCGGAACATTTCCTGACCAGATTCTACAGTCAGTGTCTCTCAAGTTATCCATCGTTGGAAAAAATGTCGGACTGATGTGTGAATGTGAAGAAAAGCACTAACATCGTCACCAAATTGCATGGTCACAGCTTTTTGTATTCCCGAGGTGATAATTAAAACTGATTACCCCCCGTAAAGCTATTTCGCAAAACAAGAGAGACAGAGCGAGGGAGTGAGGACGACAGAGAATGGCAGGTGGAAAAACTGTAAAATGCAGCTGTGACTGCGTAATTTAGCACAGGAAAGCTCTTGTAAAACATTTAATTATTTTCAGAAAGGGCTTCGGCGCCATCTCTCACTACAAACGTTATCTCTCTCAGTTCGTAAAAGCTGACCCGCGTGCGACATCGCTGACAACGGCAGCTGATTTAATCCCGAGCTGTCGCACAGTCGCCAGCTGTTGAACACGGCTACCTCACTACAGAGTCAGTTTGATTTCTCTTTATATACACGGTGTTAATTACGACGCTGCGGGCGAACGTCCAGTTCTTTGAAAGCAGTCGCTTGCTGTCGCGATCGCTCTATTTTATTCCAACTCTACTATTCTCGGAAAATTAACGAAACCACAAGCTCCTAAATACTCACTGCAGTTAAATTATCCTTAAAGGTGAAGCTGTCATCAACCTGAAGCTTAGTTTGAACACTACAGTGATTTACTAGGCATGGTGCTATTGGAGGTGGTACGGCGTTACCTTCCTCCGACATTGCACCTGGCACCCAGCCAGTTATTGGGGACAAACAGTTAAACGTGAACTCGGCGCATTTGATATTAACAAACACTGCCGGAGGTGACAAGTGACAGATAAAAATTGCATTACTGACCGGGGATTGAACCAGAGACCTTGGGATCAGGGGTCCAGCACTTTACCTCAGAGCCACCTTCCTTACCAACAGTTCTTTTGTGTAATCATGACAATTCATTGACACACCTGTTCCTGTGATTAAACTTTCTCCTGAATTATCGACATTCTTGGAAATTTAAATTGTAAATTTGGAAATTTGTGGTAAGCCCTTATGGGAGGTCATCGGTCGCTAAGCTTACACACTACTTAATCTAACTCAAACTAACTTACGCTAAGGACGACACACATACCCATTCCCGAGGGAGGACTCGAACCTCCGACGGCGAAAGCCGCGCAGCGGAAATTTAAATATATTAATTTAGAAATACAGTTGTGTATCTCGTAAAGTCTTAGGTTTGCAGTAACGACATTGGCAACAACTACAACATTTTGTGTGTAAGAAGTGCTTATACGCAGAAATGTGTGAGAAGTAATAAGTGCACTTTTTATATAAGCGTAACACACATTATAAATTATGTACAACTACTAAACCCTTCAGAAAGACAGAAATTATATACACTAATCTTCACAAATAGGCAATAACGTCGTTAATGATTAAATGAACTGTACTCTTCGTTGCTATAACAATGAACAACATCCATTTGTGTTCCAAGAAGTTTCGAGCTGTTAAATACTTCTTCCCACACAGTTGTGCTTTTCTGTACACTAATTTTCACAAATAGGTAATAACGGCATAAATGATTAAATGAACTGTACTGTTCATTGCTATAAACAATGAACAACATCCATTTGTGTTACAAGAAGTTTCCAACTGTTAAATACTTCTTCCCACACAGCTGTGCTTTCCTAACAAATGCTGGACACACGACAGAAGTACTCGGCTTTGTAAAACAGATCCCCTAGATATTTTATGTAAGTTTGATACACTTTCATGAAAAAGTTCTTAATACAGTCTTCATTCTTCACGTTGTGAGCCTTAGCAAACCTCACATGAAGGGCTTAGTTCAATAGTGGTACAAGTCTATTACCTCCACTTTTCTGTCTATAATGCTTCTGACATTAATGGTCCAAACAAACAGAAAGAAAGGTTCATCTCTAGTAAGAAGTCATATGCTTGAATATTTCTGGTATTTCAACTGCACATTTTTCAGCGCCCATTTAACGTTAGGACTCTGTATCTCAAAATGAACAAAAGTGTGCTTGTACCAATATTGAAATAAGCCCTTCATATGACTTGTTACGACAAACGCTGACGCAGGTCACGAATTGGATTAGTACTAGACTTCAAATAGACAGTGTTCGTCTTCGGTATATGTTGAGACACTAAGTTAAGGGCAATAAATTGATTCACATGTACATGGTATTCTTTCTTGATGTCCTTCGTAGCTCGTAAAAATTCTGTTTCAAACACTGGATTGCTCATGTTGGCAACTATAACGAAGTAACTTATTTTATTTATTTATGCTCGTATGAGAAACATACATATTACGAATAGTTATGACTATATTACTTTTGACTAAAACTTCACTATTGCCAATGATTTTCTGTTCCCTGATGTTCATCTTCTGTGCAGCAGGTTGGACATTGAAGCATATGATGAACAGTCTGGCTTTTTGCACAGTCACAACTTGCCAAAGTAACTTCTGATCTGTCGACTGCAGATCTGGGTCTATCCAGCGACTTCCAAGTCGTCCATTTCACATCATAGCCAGATATTTAAGTGTCGGTACTCTTTTCCAGCTAGTGGGAACGTAAGTCGTAGTCCTCCATACTTGCAGTCGAGGTTATTCACGAGTGATACAAATTTGCGTCGATGTTCCATCGCAGCTATTTCTTCTCCAACAGGTGGTGGTACTATTCCTGGGAGGCGGTAAAGCCAATAGACTGGAGTGGATTTCTAGGAGTATGTTGTGATTCTGCAGGTGTCACTGAGAGCTACATCCATCTGACTGGCATGTATTGAATTATACCGAACAGGACAAGCCTGCTCTGCCGCTGAATAACATAGTGCCATTGCAGAAGTTCTTATTACCCCAATGCGATCAGGCCAGTTTCCGAACACGATTGTTCCTGGTGGTAACTTTTGACCTACAGTTAATGCAGTGCTTCTCGATAGTAAGAGACCTATCAAGTGTCAGTCCTACATATTTTGGGGTCTCACATTGTTCCAGTTTGACACTTTACCAAAAATGGTTCAAATGGCTCTGAGCGCTATGGGACTTAACATCTGAGGTCATCAGTCCCCTAGAACTTAGAACGACTTAAACCTAACTAACCTAAGGACATCACACACATTAATGCCCGAGGCAGGATTCGACTGAAGCGCCTAGAACCGCTCGGCCACATCAGCCGGCGACACCTTACCATACGATCTTTAATTTACAGTTATATTCCCAGTTTCTCAAATAAAAAGCACACACTTGTGTCTTTGAGAGAGCTAGTTTAAAGTGGTTTGTTTGGTAGCGTCTGGACGTTGTTTAAGGGTGTGTTCCCCACTGATTCAAAATATGTGCTCTAGGTAGCTGGAGCAAGATTATCGGCATACAAGAAGCTTCTGATATTGGATGCTATGAGTGGATCATTCGTGTGCAAACTGAAGAGAATTAGAGTCAGCCACTTCGCTGGGGGAGGTGGTTTTTCTGTGATCTCCATCGTCTGTGCTGCTCCTGGAAGTCCACGAAGAACCGGTCCTTCTGCAAAAGTGTGGCGACGAGACAGATTACTATCCTTGGCCAGTTTGGAGACCTTGGCTAGTAGGAGTTTGTGATCGTCAGTGTGATACGCTGCTGATAAGTCGACAAATACTATTCCTGTCACCGTACTAGCTTCAACCCCGTCTTCCATTAACTGTGCTAGATTTAGCAACTTTCCGGTAGAGCTTTTACCAGACCGAAACTCAGATTGCTGATGTGTAAGTAAGGGGTCAGTTACTGTGTATACACGCAGTAGTTGTATCATGCGCGGACCAAAAATGTCGAAGTAATGACCTTCCAACGTCGTTATTTCTTTATGTTATAAATAATATGTTCTTTATAGAAGAATCTCGAAGGAGTCGTCTTCGGCACGTTGTTTACTTCAACATCCATCACAGTTCTACGTCGGCTGCTTCACATCGCAATATGTATCACACTGAACGAATTATTTCATTGTTCTACTTACAGAACTGCAGGAGACAAATTACACTCTTGGAATGCCAACGTCAGCACGGCCAGACATTTATTTGTGCACCGTACTTCTCGATTGCAGCTCGTCTAACTTAATTAATGCGCCATAATTCGGAAGGTACTACTAAGGTATGTCCTCCACACAGAATCAAGTAGGGAACGAAAGTATATAACAGATGGTGCCGTCTAGCTTTATCTTCGGCAGCTGATTACTTATGGAACTGATCCGAAGATGGCAGCAATCTAAATAATAACTGATGAATGCAGTTCATTTAAATGGTCATCATTTAGTTCAGATCGGTTTTAGGCTCAATGAACCTGAGTGTAGAGTACAGTAATTCGTACACAGACTAACATTAGTAACTGCAGTGTACAGCGTCATCAGGGCGACAAGAAAGTTGCACGAGTACAGCAGTGATAAGAGCCACAGAAGATCCAGGTAGGAGCCGCATTTGATCTCAAATCCCCATTCAGTCTTCCTGATCAACGTTCCCCATGGTTTCCCTAAATGACTTGAGACCATGTCAGGACGGTTCCTTTCAAAAGGCAACGACAGATTTCCAACTCTCCCCAACCAGAGATTGTGCTCCGTCTCTCACGCCCGCGTCAGCGACGAAAAACGCTACAACCTAATACTCGTTTTTCCAAAAGTAGAAAGTTCCCAGATTAGAATAAAATTCATGATTTCACAATAGACATGGACTGATTGCCCTTCTTTCTCAGGAAACTTGGACTGTGTTCAGTGCCAACATACATAATCTGTACATACTGAGGGGTCATGGTGTTAGTGATTCATTTGTCGTGGTCATCGGTAATGAGACGCGATCAGCAGGTCTGTCTGTGCGTCCTTGTTCTGATTCTGCAGGCAGCATCTGTCCTGAGTTTAGAGGTGAACAAATATTCATTCTTGGGTACAATCACGCCCCAACGAAGAGTACATACTCCTGTTGAACAGTTTCAGCCTTATGATGATGATGACGACGATGATGATGATGATGATGATGATGATGGTGATGATGGTGATGACGTTTGGTTTGTAGGGCGCTCAGATGCGCGATTATCAGCACCCGTACAAATTTCCAGTCTTTACTCAGTCCGATCTCGGCACTTTCATAAATAATGATGAAATGATGAGGACAACACAAACACCGGGTCCCGGGGGGAGAAAATCCCCAACCCGGGAAACCTTGATCCAGAGGCAGCAACGCTAGCCATTAGATCACGAGCTGCGGACTTCAGTCTTATGAACGGAGTCGCATTGTGAGCCTGACGAAAGCTGGATGGATTGCCGCACAATGTATCGGTGGCGTGCCGCTGCTTTCAACAGTGGCCTGTGGAACATTCGCACCCTGTAGCCTACATTTAGGACCTCCACGTAATACAGATGTTCATGAAGATTGTGCGAGCAGTAGAGGCCGCCCGAACGTAAGCCTGGCAAGACATCCGGGCACATGTTGCACCTCCTGAGTCATCTGGGATCATTAGGAACCGTCTGCTCGCAGAATGACAAAGAACACTGATGAATCTGGCCAGCCTACCATTGCTACCAAGATACCGGCAATCATTGCTGCTCTGGTGTTGTGAAAGAGCTAATTATAGAGTGGAAGAGCGCTCTTTTATCTTCAGTGATGACATCAGGCTCTGTCTGTATGGACGTAGACGTGTAAGCTGTAGACTTGGTGAGGTGTCTATTCCAGAGAGCTCTCTCCTGCAGCACGCAGGTCCCACGCAGGCTTTATGCTGGAGGAGACATCAGCAGCAACTCGCAGTCACAAGTTGTGTTTCTGTAGGGTAAAGTAACGAGTGCCTACTATATAGCATAGGCTGTTACCCCAGTGTTATGGCATTACTTCGACAGGGAGATGATGTGTTTTTCCAGCAGGACAATGCACGTCCACATACGAATGCCGCGACTCAGCCGGCCCCCCGTGCTGCACACTAGTGCCCAAACCAGCAATATATCGCTCTCCAGAGCCTGCAAGATCCATTGCTGAACTGCAGCAAAAGGTGCTAGATGCTTGGGACAGTCTGTTGCAAGTTGTCATTCTGCACCCTTATGTTCGCTAATGAGAAAATGCACACCTGCTTTACCACCAGATAGGAGGGGAGAGGAGTAATGCCGCTGTGAAATGCCGCGATTGTTTGGTCACCTTTTACTGTAACACGTGTATTTCACTACATATGAATTTGTTACAATATACTCCAACAGTGATGAACGACCTGTCACTTCACTTGTCGATAAAATGACCTAATGCTTGAAAGTGTTGCATTTTTTCCGACAGAGTAGTATGATATGTGCTACACTACTGGCCATTAGAATTGCTACACCACGAAGGAGACGTGCTAAAGACACGAAATTTAAGCGACAGGAAGCAGATGCCGTGATATGCAAATGATTAGCTTTTCAGAGCATTCGCACAACGTTGGCACCGATGGCGACACCGACAACGTGCTAACATGAGGAACGTTTCCAACCGATTTCTCATACACAAACAGCAGTTGACCGGCGTTGCCTGGTGAAACGTTGTTGTGATACCTCGTGTAAGGAGGAGAAATGCGTACCATTACGATTCCAACTTTGATAAAGGTCGGATTGTAGCCTACCGCGATTGCGGTTTATCGTATCGCGACATTGCTGCTCGCGTTGGTCGAGATACAATGACTGTTAGCAGAATATGGAATCGGTGGGTTCAGGAGGGTAATATGGAACGCCGTGCTGGATCCCAACGGCCTCGTATCACTAGCAGTCGAGATGACTGGCACCTTCTCCGCATGGCTGTAACGGATCGTGCACCCACGTCTCGATCCCTGAGTCAACAGATGAGGACGTTTGCAACCATCTGCACAAACAGTTCGACAACGTTTTCAACAGCGTGGACTATCAGCTCGGAGACCATGGCTGCGGTTACCCTTGACACTGCATCACAGACAGGAGCGCCTGCGATTGTGTACTCAACGACAAACCTGCGTGCACGAATGTCAAAACGTCATTTTTTCGGATGAATCCAGGTTCTGTTTACAGCATGATGATGGTCGCATCCGTGTTTGGCGACATCGCAGTGAACGCACATTGGAAGCGTGTATTCGTCATCGCCATACTGGCGTATCACCCGGCGTGATGGTATGGGGTGCCATTGGTTACACGTCTCTGTCACCTCTTGTTCGAATTGACCGCACTTTGAACAGTGGACGTTACATTTCAGATGTGTTACGACCCGTGGCTCTACCCTTCATTCGATCCCTGCGAAACCCTACATTTCAGCAGGATAATGCACGACCGCATGTTGCAGGTCCTGTACAGGCCTTTCTGGATACAGAAAATGTTCGACTGCTGCCCTGGCCAGCACATTCTGGTCAATGGTGGCCGAGCAACTGGCTCGTCACAATACGCCAGTCACTACTCTTCATGAACTGTGGTATCGTGTTGAAGCTGCATGGGCAGCTGTACCTGTACACGCCATCCAAGCTCTGTTTGTCTCAATGCCCAGGCGTATCAAGGTCGTCATTACGGCCATATGTGGTTGTTCTGGGTACTGATTTCTCAGGATCTATGCACCCAAATTGCGTGAAAATGTAATCACATGTCAGTTCTAGTATGACATATTTGTCCAATGAATACCCGTTTATTATCTGCATTTCTTCTTGGTGTAGCAATTTTAATGACCAGTGGTGTATTTCTGTGTCCTCCAGGAGAGACGGAACGCAACTTTCGTCTAAGTACGCCAAGCTGCCTTCGATTCAGGCGCAACTCAGTTATGGCCAGATTGGTAAGAGAACGCACACAGGACTATGTTATGCATCTGCCTGACATGAAGCATGGATGAAAGCAGACACGTGGCTCTAGTGAGTTAGAACCTCAGGACTCATCTACAGTAGCCGCCAAGAATAGCCAAACCGTTTACCGGATATACGACTGTACCAGTGTTTAAAGACAGTTCAGTGCAACCGTGTTGGCACACGCAGCCGTCACACTCCAGTTAAGTACTGTAAGGTTTCTATTAATAAATCATTGTAAACTGTCGCCAGTTTTGCTATAGCTGTTGCCGAACCCTATTTGTTCCTCTAACGCACAAGAAAACGAAGAAGAGCGAACTTGCAGACGAAACTGAATGTACTCTTGCCAAATTCATTTCACATCTGTAGAAAAACGGCACCGCAGTTGCTGCGTAGATTTGACTCGATCGTGGAGGGTTCTCTTCCTGCCACATTTATGTGTTTTTTTTTCTTAAAAGTCTCATTTTTGTTCGCTTTCATTCGTTGTATCTGCT
This sequence comes from Schistocerca piceifrons, assembly GCF_021461385.2. Taxonomy (NCBI): domain Eukaryota; kingdom Metazoa; phylum Arthropoda; class Insecta; order Orthoptera; family Acrididae; genus Schistocerca; species Schistocerca piceifrons. The sequence continues at coordinate 952,483,179 of NC_060139.1, forward strand.
CGGGGCAGACGTCGTAAGACATCCGTTTAAGTTCGTTGTTGATCGATTAACTCAGTTTTTTTATTACAGAGGGCAACTAACCCTCTGACCGAACACACTGAGCTACCGTGCCGGCTAATGTCTTTGGAGCCAAGTGTGTTTTGTGACTCCAGCAACAACATCTTTCTTTCGTGAGCATACTAGTGATTCCTGATGAAGGAACAAAGATGCTTTTGTAAACTTGTGAGAATGTTAACTTACGGAAAAAAATAGGTCCCGTTTTCTATTGATGTGAAATGCATTTTGCAAGAATACGTTCAGTTCTATCTGCAAGTTCATTCTTCTTTTTCTTGTGCCTTTGTCCCATATCAGTATGTTTTGTACATAGTTCCGCGTAGTCAGCGCGTACACAACTTTCCCACTAGAGTGCACCCCTCTAAGCACAACAGCGCAGGCGCAGCGCTCGTCCGTCTCCGCACTACGAGATGGCGTTACCATAGAGGCGGACCAAATTCTGCTTCCGCCGATCTGCGTATTAATATGTAACGCAGCCAATGAGATTGCTGCTAACGCAGAACCTTTTCTCCTCGCGGATCACACTCGCGCAGTGATACATGAACGCGTGAGGTATTATAACGAGTGTACAGACCTCGGATTAGTCAGTCTGCATTTGTCTGCATCAGTCTGTACCAGTCTGCATTAGTCTGTACCAGTCTGTACCAGTCTGTACGAGTTCTACATTTGTCCGTACCAGTCTATAGTCAAGTTTCAGTCTGTGTCTAATAAAATTGCCATATTCCTGTACATAGCCATGAAGATAAATGTATAGACACTTTTGTCAACTATCAGAGATATATGTGAGAATAAGATTAACGTACCAATACCCAAAGGAACTTCAGATCGTCAATTGTAAATAGCATCCAGAACCAAGTTAAGTAATTTTTATGCTTGTTATTATTTTAGTAAATGTGCGTGAAAATTAATCAAGTTCTGTTTAAAGTTGGTCACCGTCAATCAGCTACTCTAAGCGTGCAAGTGGCATTTCTATCGTCTGACCTAACCGCGGAAGATAAACACGCCACGATAAGATGACGAGACATATTGCTGACACTCGCCTACTTCGTTAGAGCGACAAGTCAAATAATCTGATGGTGTGTGTACTGAAGGTCTTACAGTACGTACACCACACAGTGGAAGGTCGATATGGTTATTAATAGATCTGGCATGGGTGGTTTAAGGAGATGCCCGTCCTACCAACACCCCATTGCCATCTGGAGCGTAATGTGTAAACCCCAACTTTCCACGTGTAGTGGTATTCATGTGAAAGCGAGCGAAAGTTTTCGAAATGTTTGCGGATCGCATCCATTTAGTGGAATGTGAGAAACCACCTAAAAATCACATCTATTATGGCCAGCACACCGACTCTCCTCCGGCTGAATTCTACACGGGGCCAGAGCACCTCCCTGCCCTGGACGCGCCTCCTGAACACGCACGACTATCAAATGGTTCAAATGACTCTAAGCACTATGGGACGTAACATCTGAGGTCATCAGTCCCCTAGACTTAGAACTACTTAAACCTAACTAACCTAAGGACCTCCATCCACTACCGAGGCAGGATTCGAACCTGCGACCGTAGCAGCAGCGTGGTTCCGGACTGAAGCGCCTAGAACCGCTCGGCCACAGCGGCCGGCATGCACGATTATTAGGGCAGGTTCCGTCTGCAAGTTCATTGTCAAGAGTATTTTTGTTTTATTTTTAATTTAATGCCTCTGAAACGGAATAGAAAGCAAACTGTGGTAGCGCCATTATTCACTGAAGAAATGCGGCACCGAGGTAATTTTAATCAGCAGTACTGAACTTGAACATAAAAAGTTGTTAACAGCACCGCTCTCCCTTATTGCACCTGGCATCTAGTACAGCTGGCGCACGAGTTAAATTACCTCCATTATAGATGCTTGTTAATGTGCTACGGGGCAAATGACGTTCGTTACAGCGTTAATGATGTATCTTTGCCATCGCCCATTTATCGTCACCCATCACAATTTCCAACGTGATGTCGCCCTGTGACTGCGCCATTTTAGCTCTTAAAGCTATACTGTTTTGTAAAAATAAAAGAGTTTTTAATCTTTTCTTGTTTAATGCATTTCAGCGATAAAGTGAAATTGCACTGTATTCCAGGCTGTCAGTACATTTTAACTTCCGAACTTCTGATGCTTAACTATTTGTGTATCGAACATCCTGCTTTAGGCTTCAAAAAGACTGCGACAAATTCACAATGAAATTACAATGAAATGAACACCGTTAGCTGCTTACAAGCGTTGACATACGTTAACGGGGACAGATGAAAATGTGTGCCCCGACCGGGACTCGAACCCGGGATCTCCTGCTTACATGGCAGACGCTCTATTCATCATTTTTTTGTGTTTGGTCGTTGCGGACGTCACATGACATCGGTTTAAGTTCGTTGTTGATCTTTTCACTCAGTTTTTTTTATTACAGAGGCGACCCAGCTCTGTGACCGAACACGCTGAGCTACCGTGCCGGCATCCATCTGAGCCACCGAGGACACAGAGAATGGCGCGACTGCAGGGATTTATCTCTGGCACGCCTCCCGCGAAACCCACATTCTCAACGTATTGTCCCGCACTACATTCGTAGTGGCCCCGCCCATTATACTCATTGCTCGCGGCGCGTTGCCGATTCCCGTAAGAGATGGTCAAGCGGCCGGTGAGCCTTAACTATATATTTACTAAGATGGTATCTGTATCAGGGCAGTCATTCACGGAGATCCCATAACACAGAAACTATTTCCAGAAGCTCTAAAGTAAATCTGCAGATGCCAAAAATAGAAAACGGAAGAAGGAACGTACTTAAGCGGAACATTCATGAGTCACATTCGTTTTTTCGGTTTCCACCTGTGGAAACAAACTGTAATGACTAACCAAATAAATTTACAGAGGAAGTTGGAACATACTCCTGGAAATTACTTATAGTAATTCAAAATAGAGAATCATCAGTGCGTCGAACAATTAACAATGAAGCCAGAGAACCACTGTACCAGTTTCTGTATTTAGGGGCCGGCGACTGTGGCCGAGCGGTTCTAGGCGCTTCAGTCTGGAGCCGCGCGACCGCTACGGTCGCAGGTTCGAATCCTGCTTCGGGCATGGATGTGTGTGATGTCCTTAGGTTAGTTAGGTTTAAGTAGTTCTAAGTTCTAGGGGGCTGATGGCCTCAGATGTTAAGTCACATAGTGCTCAGAGCCATTTTTTGTATTTAGGGCGGTAGAAGAAAAGACTAGAGTGATACCACAAGAAAATAGTTACAACACCCTGCAGTCATTTCGGCTTTGAGATCTAAGCTCTGTGGAGTTCAAACCAACTTCGGATTGATGACTGCTTTACCGAATTCGTAATGCGACTCTGCCTCCGCCAGACTTTGGATGATTCTCCCCTTCCTCATCATCTCTCCCTCCCCCTACCCACCATCCCCCTACCCTTTTTCTAAATGATTTAATGCTCTGTCTCTAACGACGTCGATGTTGAAGGTACCCAAAATTTCACCTTCAGATAAATTAATTTATATATTTCCACTAATGCTCACTCATTTAGCCCTGTAGTTTCAGTCAGAAGCACTGCACGCGATTCACAAAACAGCGCGTTTGAAAAGTAAAAACCATGAAACACATTCTACACAATTTCTGTAGAACCTTAGATGACTGTCAAGTTACGCTAGTAAGAGTACAGACCTGTTGCTTTCGGAAACCATTGCTTAATTATTACTGTACCCTTGTTTCCACGTTGGCACAAAAAAATGGAGGCACTGTAGATTCTGATTAGAAACTTTGTTAAGGAGGTTGGTTGTATTTGCTGCTCTGCAATGAAGAAGATAGGAAATCGTTGCGTGCCGCACAAAATCAGTCAAAACAAAGAATAAAACTATTGTCAGGAGGTATAGGAAGATGACGTCTACATTGGCCAACAAGGCAACGTGCTGCAGTTTATCCCGCTCGCCAGAGAAAGACAACGAGTTCAGGTGGTGATTAGCTGCGCAGCGAATCGGTTCTGTAGGTATGAGGAATTAAATTTAGAAAGCATCGTATTATATCAAAAGACTATTTCTGACAAACTTGATTTATTTGTTAAATACATTGTGGATAATGAGTTGCAACAGTGATTTAAATTGGCGGTTGACGTAGGTACCATATGCATCCAGTCGCTTTTCGTATTTGATGCAATTTATTGTAGATTAGTTTTCTAGTCACTTCAGGTTCAGCATCAAGTGGAGGGGTTACTGAAACATTACTGTCTGGACGATATGTCGCTAGACTGCTAGGTTCGTCGTGACTGCATTGCATCTTGGTATCCGTAGCAAATTCATTTCGATAATGAACATTTACACACACACACACGCACACACACACACATACGTACATACAGTATCTAGATGTATCGTTCAACAAGCGTCTTCTAACCAAACTGCGTGCCTATGGAATATCGCCTCAGTTGTGCGACTGGATTCGTGATTTCCTGTCGGAAAGAACACAGTTCCTAGTAACAGACGGAAAGTCATCGAGTAAAACAGAAGTCGCTGGCGACCGGCGTTCCCCAAGGAAATGTTATAGGCCCTCTATTGTTCCTGATCTATATTAACGACATAGGAGACAATCTGGGTAGCCCTCTTAGATTGTTTGCAGGTGATACTGTCATTTACCGTCTTGTAAAGTCATCGTATGATAAAAATCAATTGCAAAACGATTTAGATAAGATATCTGCGATGGTGCGAAAAGTGGCAATTGACCTTGAATAAAGAAAAGTGTGGAATTATTCACACGAGTACTAAAAGAAATCCGCTAAATTTCGATTACACGATAAGTCACACAAATCTGAAGGCTGTAAATTCAACTAAATACTTAGGGATTACAATTACAAATAACCTAAATTGGAACGATCACATAGGTAACGTTGTGGGTAGAGCAAACCAAAGACTGTGATTCACTGGCAGAACACGTAGAAGGTGCAACAGGTCTACTAAAGAGACTGCTTACACCAGACATGTCCACCCTATTCTGGAGTATTTCTGTGCGTTGTGGGATCCGCATCAGGTGGGTCTGACGTATGACATCGAAAAGGTTCAAAGAAGGGCAGCTCGTTTTGTATTATCGCGAAGTAGGGGAGACAATGCCACAGTCATGATAAAAAAAAAACAAGGCACAAGCAAAAGTAAAGAAGAAACACCTCTACGAGTAAATCCCCGTTCACCTTGTCCAGACTCATGTTGGCTGTTCAACTGTAATGTACACTGATGCTTGTATTTCAACCTTACGTCGCCGTGCCGGTGCTGGCGCCTAACTTCAAGTTGTGATACTAACACTACTAACAACACAAATCGTCCAACGCAGAGTCTGAACATCATTCCTATAAAATTGAGCACCCTCATGGTAAATAGTTTTCCACTTACACTAGCTAAAACAACGAAAGTTCATTTATAACCGTCCTGTATAAATGGCTACTAATTTTGTCCTGAATAAATTTCCAAGGGACACGGACGTTACCTCTGGGCACCAATTTCTCATTTTCTGGTTAATAACAGAGTTGTCCTTGTGTCGACCGAATTGGCAGTTCGCTACTGACGAGGAAAAACGATGATTACCGTGCTCACATCTCCAACAGTATATAAAGCAACAGACTTTGGGTAAAAAAAGCTGCGAGCGTTAAACTCACAGCTTCTCTCGAAAACTTTTCAAATATTCGTTGCTGGGAGTCGTTAGCGTACGCAAACTTCGCACAGGCAACAGGCAAGAATGGGTTGGTCTCGGGTCAACTCCGGCACAAAGGCTTGGCTGAAAAGGCGACGCAGAAGGAACTAAATATCTGCTGTCTCCGTAGGCAAGGAAGCAGGAGGAATCTCATATCTGTGACATTACTTGGACGTGACTGGAAAGCTTTCAAAAATTTATTGTTGTTTGGAAGGCTCTCGTCTCTTCACATTTGACTGTAATATTTTATTTTGACACTGTCTTCACACTTTTGACAAAATTAACTGCAAATTGTTTGTTTCTTGTTGCTTGCGTTTGTTCAGGACAAGCTTGTCTCGAAATACGTGCCCTTATCCAGTATTCCTGTTGACATTACATTATTTACATATCATTTTATTCTACTTCTATGTAATTGCACTGTAAGGTTTTATCCTACATTACACCTACGATCAGATGGAGTGACGTCCATAAATTACCTTATAACCTAAGTTTTTTTTATGTACAGTTTTGTTAACTTAGTTACTTTCTGTACAAATGTTCCTTTATGTTTGCAAGTAAATTATCTCCCAGGTAGTCACAGATACTTTTTGTTAGAGATACTGTGCATTATGTAGATGTGCGATCTATACTATCTACGATATAATTTATATAATTTACTTGTACACATAAGGCATCACTGGAACGATTTGTCATTTTACAACCGTCAAAAAATAACACAAAATTCTTACACAAAGTAAATACGCGACCTATGTTAACAACATAATATATGAAATGACTTACGTTCTATTACATAGATATAGAATAAAGTGATACATATGATGTGATCAAAGGTATCCGGACACTTGGCCGAAAATAACTTACAAGTTCACGGCGCCCTCCATCGGTAATGCTGGAATTCGATACGGTGTTGGCCCACCCTTAGCCTTCATGACAGTTCCACTCTCGCAGGCATACTTTCAATCAGGTTATGGAAGGTTTCTTGGGGAATGGCAGCCCATTCTTCACGGAGTACTGCACTGAGGAGAGGTATCGATATCGGTAGGTGAGGCCTGGCACGAAGTCGGCATTCCAAGACATCCCAAAGGTTTTCTACAGGATTCAGGTCAGGACTCAGTGCAAGCCAGTCCATTACAGGGATGTTATTGTCGTGTAACCACTCCTCCACAAGCCGTTCATTATGAACAGGTGCTCGATCGTGGTGAAAGATGCAATCGCCATCCTCGAATTGCTCTTCAACAGTGGGAAGCAAGAAGGCGCTTCAAATATCAATGTAGGCCCACGCTGTGATAGTGCCACGCTAAACAACAAGAGGTACAAACCCCCTCTATGAAAAACACGATCACACCGTAACACCACCACCTCCGAATTTTACTGTTGGCACTACACACGTTGGCAGATGACGTTCACCGGACATTCGCCATACCCACACCCTGCCATCGGATCGCCACACTGTGTACCGTGATTCGTCACTCCACACAACGTTTCTCCACTGTTCAACCGTCCAATGTTTACGCCTCTTACACCAAGCGAGGCTTATGATCAGCCGCTCGACCTTGAAATCAGAGTTTTCTCATCTCCAGCCTAACTGCCATAGTACTTGTAGTGGATCCTGATGCAGTTTGGAATTCCTGTGTGATGGTCTGGATAGATGTCTGCCTATTACACATTACGACCCTCTTCAACTGTCGGTGGTCTGTCTCAGTCAACAGACGAGGTCGGCCTGTTCGCTTTTTTGCTGTACCTGTCCCTTTACGTTTCCACTCCACTATCACATCGGAAACAGTGGACCTAGGGATGTTTAGGAGTTTGGAAATACCGCGTACATACGTATACACAAGTGACACCCAGTCACCTGACCACGTTCGAAGTCCATGAGTTCTGCGGAGGGGCCCCATTCTGTTCTCTCACGATTTCTAATGACTACTGACATCGCTGTAATGGAATACATGACAGTAGGTGGCAGCACAATGCACCTAATATAAAAAACGTATTTTTTGTGGGTGTCCGGATACTTTTTATCGTATAGTGTACGAATTTAATGTTAACAAGAATACTAGATAATGCCACATATGCCAAAACAAACTTGTTGATAACTTATGTAATTAATAAGAAATAAACAATATGTAGCTAATTTTGTCAGAAGTATAAAGACCTTATGCAAGCTAATGGGCCAAGCACAGAAGAAGATTTTATTTTGTAATACACGATGGTATTTTCGGTACTTATGCCATTTTGAAGTGCTTAAAACAGTACTTCGGCATAACTCAAAAATTTCTGGCCATTATGTAAATATCGACATATTCGAGGCCGTTACCAAGAAAGTCTGCACTGACAATGGCCTAAGTGCCGATACTGCAGTCGTAAAACTGAAAAATACGATAAACACTGATTTCCTTCAAAAATTTCATTTTGACTGTGGACATGAAGCACCAGAATTTACTCAATTTATTACTGTGTTTGTAAATTTTGGACCGCCTGCATAGCCGAATGGTTTCCGACGCAATGTAGACTGCTCAACATTTCTCTAGCTGACTCCCCAATAAGCATGCGGTGTCGCGTGATTGACATTGATGAACAAAGCGTGGAATGTGGACCTTCCATGGATGTGTGACATCTAATTCAGAGGATTCTTGCCTTCTATATAGGAGTGCCACCCTATAAGATCGAGCCTGGGATGATCCTTCGCCCGGTTAAGTCCTACTTTCCCCAATCAATACCAGATATAATGAACTGGATCAAAGGACTTTTCGTGTTCAACCTTTATCGGAATGGTCTCAAAGACGTGCTTGACTTTTGAACTTTCTTACGGGAATGACACAATCTATTGCGGTATTATTCCACATATTGTCAGATCTTTGCTGGTTCCTTAAACATTGTGTTCAGGGATCCTTCCTCCATCCGCTGTTGGGTAGTACCGGGTAAGAGAAGTTGATTCTGGTGTGCAGTGATATGAATCTTGAATTGGACAACTTATGAAGACTCTATTCCAAGAACACATACCCGATACCCCTCTGTGTAGAGTTGGGATCACAAAGCGGTTATGTCGTCGTTCTTGTACTGTATTACCGGAAGGGTATTCTCAGTTTGGTTGTACGAGGGCTATTCGGAAAGTAAGTTCCGATAGGTCGCCAAATGGAAATCACTGTGTAAATCCGATGGAGTTTTGCACATATGTGTTAGGTAGTGTCTCCAGTATGCCCATAGACCGCGGCATGTCGCTCTTTTCAATTCTGAGCGCACAGTGAACACGTAGACATGCCTAAAAAATAATGTCGGTGAAATATTTCGCCTGATGTTATGCACCCCACATAACATAATTGTCATGCGTCTCGTTCTTCATGACAATTCTCGGCCGCATTCTGCAGGGGCGATGACGATGTTCCTGCAGCGTTTCTGATGGGAAGTGTTTGATCACCCAGAACACAGCCCCTAATTGGCTACTCCTGAATTTCATCTCTGCTCACGTGAACTGCTGGCTATAAAGGCAACATTTTGGCACAGACAATGAGCTGTAGGCGGGCATACAGCGTAGAGTGAAAATCACAGAAGGTTGCCTCCTTGACGAGGGTACCGGAAAGTTGGTACAACGCTAGCATAGTCGGAGCGGCGACTATGTAGAGAAGGAGCTGGAAGGTGTAGCAGTTGTTGGAAATTAATTTTTTTTGGATTTTCACTGTGGTTTCCATTTCGCGACCGATCGGAACCTACTTTCTAATGAGTCCATGTATTTTGTTTTACAGCGTTCGCACAGGCATCACTTTGTATTATAATTTTATTATGTGCATTATTTTTAGGAGCATGTGAGCCCAAAAACTTATAAAATATTAAAAGAATTAAGTTTCTGTTAGAAATTTGTTAGTGACGCAAGAGGAAAAATTTGTGCTATTTCCATTGAAAAAAAAAAAATTTGTTAGCGTCGCTGCCTTTGGTGTGGAAAGTCCCGAGTTCGATTCCCGGTACCTTCTCTGATTTTTATGAGGTAAGGAAGTCTGGAATGGGGTACACTCATCCTGGTGAGGCTAAATGAGGAGCTGCTGGAATAAAGAAGCAGCAGCATCATCATCAGGGTTCATCTACTGGCAATAAAGGCTGGAGGGATTGTCAGTATGCTGATCACATGTACTACGACCATAGAGTGACTCGTATTGTCTTGTAGGTAGCAGTCGGGCGTTTGGAGCAGGCCTAAGGCCTGAAGTGGGAGTGGTGTTTACGTTTGTAAATTTACTTAGAATGCCAGCATAGTTCCCGTCTGTTGATACATGCGTTTATGATACCACGAAGAACTCTTAATTCTCTTCCGCGGACAATGTTCTAGTTCCATTAATTATCTGATTCAAATGGCCTCTAGCTGCTTCAGAAATCTTTTATTTACCTTGCAGACGAAATACGTGGGCTGCCCCCTCGACTTGTTGTTCACGTAGAAGTCCCAGGTTGAATGCCCAGTAATAATGTCTCCTCAAATTTGGTTCAATATATTTCTGTTTCTCTAACGAGCAAAATGGTGACAACTTTTTTGTTATTTTATCCCTTCGTATTGTCTAATTGCTTCGTATGTGTTAATGATTCGTGTTCATTTGATAATAATACATTGGCTCCTATGCTCAGGGAATCAGAACAAGTCCACCACCAAAGGAACGAAAAATGGAAAGTGAAACGACGAAAACTTTCAATGTCAGAAACTCATCGGGAAACACAAATAACGGATACAAATTAAAGGTTAAAAATAATTTGTGACTCATAAAATGAAATTCCGTCACGTTGTTATTTGTAAATAAACGTATATTTTATTAAAAATGATCTATTTTACTTCCAGTAACTGTCTCAGGTAATTCTGCTGCGGAAAGTTATGAAACAGTGTCCACTTTGCGTCATGAAGCCAAACAAGAAGATGCTTTAATACATAAACAACGAAACTGACACTCAAGTTGTTGAAGTGGTGTCAGACAAAAGAGTTGCACCCGTCTTGGAATAGCAAGGCAGTTTTTAGATGAGATACATAATGTAGGTATTACACTGCCAAATTTTCTTTGACAAAGAAATTTGATTAAATTTCTTTTGACAAATATCTTTGACGTAGCACAAAAGGGAGGCGCTCAGTAGCTCGGTACGGGCTTTTGTTGAAGTTTCGAGAACATACCTTCACCGAGGAGTCAAGCAGTATATTGCTCCCTCCTATGTATATCTCGAGAAGAGAGGATAAAATCAGAGAGATTAGAGCCCACACAGAGGCATACCGACAATCTTTCTTTCCACGAACAATACGAGACTGGAATAGAAGGGAGAACCGATAGAGGTACTCAAAGTACCCTCCGCCACACACCGTTAGGTGGCTTGCGGAGTATGGATGTACACTCCTGGAAATTGAAATAAGAACACCGTGAATTCATTGTCCCAGGAAGGGGAAACTTTATTGACACATTCCTGGGGTCAGATACATCACATGATCACACTGACAGAACCACAGGCACATAGACACAGGCAACAGAGCATGCACAATGTCGGCACTAGTACAGTGTATATCCACCTTTCGCAGCAATGCAGGCTGCTATTCTCCCATGGAGACGATCGTAGAGATGCTGGATGTAGTCCTGTGGAACGGCTTGCCATGCCATTTCCACCTGGCGCCTCAGTTGGACCAGCGTTCGTGCTGGACGTGCAGACCGCGTGAGACGACGCTTCATCCAGTCCCAAACATGCTCAATGGGGGACAGATCCGGAGATCTTGCTGGCCAGGGTAGTTGACTTACACCTTCTAGAGCACGTTGGGTGGCACGGGATACATGCGGACGTGCATTGTCCTGTTGGAACAGCAAGTTCCCTTGCCGGTCTAGGAATGGTAGAACGATGGGTTCGATGACGGTTTGGATGTACCATGCACTATTCAGTGTCCCCTCGACGATCACCAGTGGTGTACGGCCAGTGTAGGAGATGGCTCACCACACCATGATGCCGGGTGTTGGCCCTGTGTGCCTCGGTCGTATGCAGTCCTGATCGTGGCGATCACCTGCACGGCGCCAAACACGCATACGACCATCATTGGCACCAAGGCAGAAGCGACTCTCATCGCTGAAGACGACACGTCTCTATTCGTCCCTCCATTCACGCCTGTCGCGACACCACTGGAGGCGGGCTGCACGATGTTGGGGCGTGAGCGGAAGACGGCCTAACGGTGTGCGGGACCGTAGCCCAGCTTCATGGAGACGGTTGCGAATGGTCCTCGCCGATACCCCAGGAGCAACAGTGTCCCTAATTTGCTGGGAAGTGGCGGTGCGGTCCCCTACGGCACTGCGTAGGATCCTACGGTCTTGGCGTGCATCCGTGCGTCGCTGCGGTCCGGTCCTAGGTCGACGGGCACGTGCACCTTCCGCCGACCACTGGCGACAACATCGATGTACTGTGGAGACCTCACGCCCCACGTGTTGAGCAATTCGGCGGTACGTCCACCCGGCCTCCCGCATGCCCACTATACGCCCTCGCTCAAAGTCCGTCAACTGCACATACGGTTCACGTCCACGCTGTCGCGGCATGCTACCAGTGTTAAAGACTGCGATGGAGCTCCGTATGCCACGGCAAACTGGCTGACACTGACGGCGGCGGTGCACAAATGCTGCGCAGCTAGCGCCATTCGACGGCCAACACCGCGGTTCTTGGTGTGTCCGCTGTGCCGTGCGTGTGATCATTGCTTGTACAGCCCTCGCGCAGTGTCCGGAGCAAGTATGGTGGGTCTGACACACCGGTGTCAATGTGTTCTTTTTTCCATTTCCAGGAGTGTAGATGTAGATTACACAATCATTAAATGTTTTGTCAGACTTCCTTCTGAACGGCCGACGAGGACTCATTACTATGTTCTGTAGTTGAGTGTACTGCAGTTGTATTGTCACTGTACTTGCAAGAGGAGCAGGAGAAAAGGAAAAAGAAACATACTTGGCGTGAGGCTGTGGGTTTAACGGCTAAGTGAGAAAGGCGTAAAACACAGTTTGTTACGGGAGCTGCAAGTCGAGGATGTAAAGTCGTATCAAAATTACTTGCGAATGGACTGAAATACCTTTCAGTATGTGCTCGGAAAGTGGTTCCTCACATTACGAAGCAGAACGATCACCTCAGAAATGCACTATCTGCAGAAGACAGACTTATCATAACGCTACGATACAGCTACTGTAGTTTCCAGCATAGCACTCGAATACTGCAGTGCACACTGATGAAAATAATACCTGAAACATGTGAAGCTATTTACAAAGCAATGAAGGGCGAATATCTGAAGGCAATTAACTGTTTAGTAAATACTATAATCAAGAAGAAATATTCTTATTTCTATAAAAGAAGTAATTTTATCCCTTATATCCTCGGGGCTACATCCTGGCCGTACTTCAAGGATAATGGTGGCCGCAATATTTTTGTAGCTCAGATTTCGTCTTCTTTTATTTTCGTATTCGGAATGCCGCAAGTTACACAGCGTCTCATCCGCCTCATACATTTATATAAATTTCGTTATAGATATTACGCACCATGTAGGTTCCTAACCATGTTGATAAACATTAGATGTCTGTCAGTTGCAGCGATGCTAGCGCTCCAAGCGCTTACATTTCTCCATGCAGTAAACAAGAGACGAATGATTTCTTTGATCAAATCTAAAGCGAGGTACTACATTTGATCAAAGAAAATTTGACCAAGACCTGACTTCGGAAAACTTCTTTATTACAGTATCTGATAATGTAATACCGCCCAAACAAATACCAACAACCCTTTAATGAAACAGGCTACTGCCGTTTACAGTAAATGCTCAGCTCACATTAAAAATCCTCTATATAATGCTGTCGGTAGCACCTTCAGTGATATATCACTTTTCATAGGCGCCGGCCGGTGTGGCCGAGCGGTTCTAGGCGCTTCAGTCTGGAACCGCGCGACCGCTACGGTCGCAGGTTCGAATTCTGCCTCGGGCACGGATGTGTGTGATGTCCTTAGATAGGTTTAAGTAGTTCTAAGTTCTAGGGGCCTGATGACCTCAGATGTTAGGTCCCATAGTGCTCAGAGCCATTTGAACCATTTTTCATAGGCTATTTTTACAGCAATTGCACATGTCTCCCGCCAGCACGCAGCTGCCAAAAAAGATAACGTTTGTTCCGCATATTTAGACGGAAAGAAATGACATGTCACCCCGTTTGAAACTGGACGCCACTCAAAAGCTTGTGTTTTCTCCGTTGAATCATCCTTGTACACCGTTTTTAACATTACAAGAGTTTCTGTGCCAGTTTTCCCTAGCAAGAAGCAAAACTTTACGGTCGCGCGCACTTCACCAGCATCAGCCATTAGAGAAGCGACGAGCATACAAAGCAAACAGCACTAAAAATTCTCAGAAACCGTACGGAACCTTGTTTAACGACGTCCTTTGGCCTACAGACTCGGGAATAGTGCTCTACACGCTCCTTGTGATAGAATGCCCTTCTACGAAAACTCTGCACATTATATCAGTTCGGTTTCTTTTGGGGTACCCACTCGTATTTGAGACCAGTTTCCGCTGTGTTACTTTCATGCTCCAGCAGCTACCTTCAGTTATTCCCATGTGCTCTTTAGTTATTCTCAGAAACTCTCTGTGAACGTCGCTAGTTGTCTTTCGCAGGCGTAGCTTTAACGTACGAAAGCTGGCAGGACGCACGCGCTTTGCAGAGCATCGGAGAAGCACTTGTTGCACGGCGAGAGCTGTTAGGTTGGCAGCCGTGTCGTGCTGTCACCACTCGCCGCTCCTTAGAGTTCCTCATCTCGGAACTGAATCCCCTGCACAATCTGTATAATTTGCTAGAATGTTTAACCAGAAATAAGTTATGGAGAATAACGTAGAAGTTTGAGTCAGAAGTCAACTGCCTTAACAAGACACCGAGCGAGGTGGCGCAGTGGTTAGCACACTGGACTCGCATTCGGGAGGACGACGGTTCAGTCCCGCGTCCGGCCATCTTGATTTAGGTTTTCCGTGATTTCCCTAAACCGCTCCAGCCAAATGCCGGGATGGTTCATTTGATACGCCGACTTCCTTCCACGTCCTTCCCTCATCCGATGAGACCGATGATCTCGCTGTTTGGTGTCTTCCCCCAAACAATCCAATCCAATCTTTAACAAGAGAAGATCTAGCAGTTACAGCGAACATCGCGTGGCTGCTTCACGAGTCTAGCACGACCTATCACGAGATTACGTTTCTATGAAAACGACTCGGTGTTGCTGCAGTTCGACTACGGCTTCCAGGTAGGGCTGACAGAAGAATTGTCCACTTGACAGTTAAAAGCTAGCAACAGTGCCGACAGCCGCCAGGGCTTGTCTCTTGCCGTATGAATTATAGTTTGGCATGACCCACATGAGCAGCCTGTTGGTGTTACCAGGAAGTAATCTACTACTTGTACATTATTTTATTTGATCACATTTTGCCATAAGTACGATGTTTTTGTTCCTGTTGTTTATGCCACAGAATTTAAGCAGTCACTGGTTCTGCCCAGTAAATTTATTATGAGCTACAATAGAACATTCTGTACACTATCATGTTTTATTAAGTGACATCAACGTTTCCTTACATCTGGTGAGAATACACATCTCATTCATGTCTGGCACACAGGAAACTACACAAAAACATCGCTTGTGCTTATAAATGTATGTGTGTGTGTGTGTGTGTGTGTGTGTGTGTGTGAAATCTTATGGGACTTAACTGCTAAGGTCATCAGTCCCTAAGCTTACACACTACTTAACCTAAATTATCCTAAGGACAAACACACCCACCCATGCCCAAGGGAGGACTCGAACCTCCGCCTGGATCAGCCGCTCAGTCCATGACTGTAGCGCCCTAGACCGCTCGGTTAATCCCTCGCGGCGCTTGCACTTGTACAAAGCTGTACTTGTACTGTAGCGTTTTAAACTATTAAACTTAGTTAAAATTCTAAAATGTTACACTTGAACACAAATACTGTTATATTTCAATTATATTATGACAAATGTTAATATAAAGCAAATTTTTATTATAGAAATCACAGGAAAATACAGTTTGCGTTAATACAGATTAGTTTCCATTAAAAAGAAACTCCGCAATATATCAATTTTATCTTATCAATGAAATACATATTATACTGTCCAGGAGTTTTCTTGTTCATTTTCTGCCTCGTCGTTCAGTAACATAAAAAATGTTCAAATGTGTGTGAATTCCTAAGGGACCAAGCTTCTCAGGTCATCGGTCCCTAGACTTACACACTACTTAAACCAACGTATACTAGGAACAACACACACACCCATGCCCGAGGGAGGACTCGAACCTCCGCCGGGACCACAGTCCGTGACACTCCGCGCGGCTTTCAGTAACATATTTCCATACCCTGTGGCTTCTAAGAAGATATTGCATATACCTCTGCTATATTTCAAGCGTTAGTCATTTAGCCATAAACTGCGTAACAAATGCAAAATTTCTAGAAATGAATATTGATTATCAGTTGAAGTCGTGTGAACACACCAAGCCCACTTGCAAACAGAATGTCATCAGCATGTTGTGTCCTTAACATGCAGTGTCTTTTAGTTCATATGTACACTCAATTCTTAGCTTTGGCATTCTTTTCTGGGGAACAAATGCACATAATATGAACAGAATTTTCGAACTCCAGAAAAGGGCAATAAGAGTAACAACCAAAAATAGTAGTCGAGCTCATTGTAAAGATCTGTTCAAACACTGGGGATGTTAACTGCTCTGTGTGAATACGTTTAACAGTGAGTTGTACACATCAAAAACAACATTGGTGATTACTGCACAAACAGCTCTGTCCATGAGCATGGAACAAGAGCTAGACTAAACTTACACTTACCAAGAAAAAAATAAACATAAAACTCAAAACAACTTTTTCTACCAAGGAATAAAACTGTACAATAAATTACCGAAACATATTAATGAAATTGCAAAAATACACTTATTTAAGAAGGCAGCTACAAAGTACCTGCAATGCAATACATTTTATACACTGAAGGATTACTTAGATAAAACAGAGTAGGGGTTTGGTAAAAAAAGTTATACAAATAAATAATAATAGTGATTATAAAACATCCAAAATTCCACATAACACCTTCACACTATGTTTTCTTTCCCTTCTGTTTTCTTCTTCTTTTTCCCTTTTCTGGAAAAACTTACCCCCAAGCTACGCATAGCACAATAGTAACATTTCTTTCTCTTCCTGAGCTCAATATCTCACTCATTATAGAGGGATGCTGACTCAGTTTTTCAGGATAGGAAATGGGAAGTTGTGGTACAGAAAATGGCCCAGCGATCACCAGCGTGCGTGTGTGTAGTGAGTGAAGTGTTATGAAACAATATGTGTTCAGCGTCTGATGGTGAGATATGAGTGAACGGTGTCCAAACGCATTATTTAATAAGCTATTTGTAAAAAAAAAAGTACTGTATACCAAGAGTAAATCTAATGATTGTCTGTACCTAGAAGTCTGTAAATGTACGTGTATACAAATTAGCTTATTTTAAATTGGTCTGAACTTGTAAATAGTTTGACGTGTCCTATATCCCTGTAAAAACAGATCTACGGGTGAATAAAACTACTACTACTACTACTACTATTGCTACTTGTTGCCATAAACACCTGTACGTCGTCCTTCCTTGACTTCTCCTTCCTGTAGATTTGAATCTTTTGATTTAGAAAAGTAGTCTTTGGCTACTCGTTCTGTAAATGTTTTCAGACCACTTACTTCCGTTCTCATGGATTTTATGTCCTAATTTGCAAGTGTTCAATTCATTCCTAATGTTATAAAAGTGGATGTATGTACCTATATTCCAGATCTCCGCTTAAACCACTGTATCGATTTCAACCAAACTTGGCATATATATCTCATAATGCCTGAGAAGTACCACTGTAGGGATAAGAACCACCTATCCCTAAAAGGAATGAGGGTGATAAAGAAGCGTACCTCACGACGCGCACATAGCCAGGCTATATTGATGTAGTATTTGAGAATGTGAGCTCTTCGTGACTTGCAACAAACTCCACACAGAACTTCAAACTTTTATACGAGACTTTTGAAGCTAACGCTCCCTACGAAATGATAAAAGGAAAAAAGTTTATTGCTCACTACGTTTTCGCTGCTACGCAGTAAAACTGCCATATCAGGCATGACGTTTTAATTTATTGCTTCCTGAATAACGACTATATTCGCAACACATTTCGCAGACATTGTCCAAATATACCACTGGATGTGCCTGCAAAATTTTATAATTCTCTAACGTACAGTTTAGAAGATATGGCATCCTAAACAATGAGCTGCGTGCAAACAAAACTTCAGAGTGAAATTGGCTAGAGATGTACGTGAAAGTGAAATGTGTTAAATACATGTGAAACATACGCTACATGTCCCTATGTCGGCAAAGACACTAGTAAAATGCTTCTCCTATACCGTGGCTGGATCGGTTTCAACTAACTTACTGCCTCTTACTGGGGTTGTTCACAGAGAAGGATGATGATGACGAGATGGTCACACAGAGAGTGGGAAGTAGGCGGCAGATAAAGATAGGTGAGGGGGGAAACGGAGAGAGTAAGCGGTGGAGAAGGGCCGAGAGAGGGGGAGGAGGAGAAGAACAGTGAGAGAGGGAGGGGAGATGGGAAGGCAGTAGGGGAAAAAGAAACGGACAGAAAAAGGTAGGGCTTGATAGCGAGAGAGAGAGAGGGAGACGCAAAGAGAGAGGAGCACGAGGAGGTGGACAGTGAGATTGGGGAGGAGAAAGTGTACTAAGGGAAGGGGAAGAGCTTGTAACCTCCCCACATGGAATTTTAATTAAATGAAAATTTGAAATGGAGCCAAGCATGAACTCCGCACAAAATTAAAGAATAATAAATGATCATAAACCCACAATAATATTAATCAAATAATGAACCATGAACCGTATCTAACGTCTCAACAGAAATAATTAAACCTGATAAATTTTATAAGGACAGCAGCGCTGACCTTCGGCCCTGTATTCTGAATAAAACAAGCAAAATTCTTACCTCAATAAAAACTGCATCTATATCTGCTCTTATTTATCGACACAGCTTCGTGCAATGCTGGCGTATATTTAATTTTGATTCTTGGAGGAAATGCATAGGAAATATTCTTTAAAGTGAAATGATTACTTTTCTTTAAAAGATTTACTTTTAAAAAAAATTATTATTGGGGCATTTTTGAACAAATTAATTACAATTAACATACATTATTAGATGTGCGCAATGCTGCGTCTTTACCTTCTACAACAATACATATCGTCCCGAATCGTGACCAGAGTCGCGAGAAGAACACGCCGCCGACGCATGCCGACTTCTGCTCAGTACAACCGTCCACTCGCTACTACTGTCGACTGACTACTACTGCAGACTAGCGCAGACTTACTTCTACTACAGACAGAGTACAACTGAACACTCGCGCGGTCAAGCGCAGACTAGCAACGATAAATAACTCTCTGGTCAGAGATTCTGTCATGCCTCGCCATCGCTGGTAATGAATACATACGTGTTTCAAGCTGATGGAGAGAGAGAGTGGGGGAAAGATCAGATGGACTAATAGAAGATAAGAATAAATATATACCAAGGTAACGCCAGGAACTCAGCTAATATTTTGTATAAATCTATTTGGTGGCCCATTTCCGTATTACTTAATGCGTGATCATCTTTAATGATTTGTCATGGTACTCAGCGTCATTAACGTGGGAGTATTTTGCTGCTTTACACTATTTGATATTGTGAAGTGCACTCAGTAGCGCTTCTGATAACCTGCCGCAGTCTGGCTTGCTTACAGAGCTTACACATAGAACAAACAGTCGTGTAGGCGGCTGAGTGTGTGTATATAGGTGTGCGTATGTTTATGTTATGGCTGAGGGCGTAATGTTTGCGCGTGTATCCAGCACAGTGCTCCCACTGTCTTGCCTCTTCTTCGTTGATGCGGCCTGACGCAGAAGCGGCGGGTTCAGTGCAGGTAGACAGTGCTTCCAACATATCCACCGTCGGCCTCCACTGGTCCGGTCGCCTCCGAGAGCTCGAAGGCTGCTGCCGCTGCTACTGCGGCGTGATCTCTCTGAGGCCGGTTTTGTCAGTCTTGATCGTTCTCAGTGCGCCATACTCACCGCACACTCATTAAAACGTATTATAATCCTAAAACACCACTCTGTCCAATAGAGAAAAGAAACACCTTTTATTTGAAAACTGACATGTTACCACTTGGAAGTATGCGGCCTTTGTAACGTTTGTATAATAATAATTTACTACGTCAACGATCGCTTAGATATATATAAAAATAGACATTACAGGTGTTGGCAAATACAGTGAAGTGACAAAAGTCATGGCATGCTCCGTGTATCATGTCGGGCCTCCTTTTGCCCGGTCTAGTGCTGCCACTCGACGTGACATAGAGTCAACAAGTCGTTGGATGTCCACTGCAGAAATACTGAGCAATCCTACCTCTATAAACAGCAGTCCACAATTGCGAAACTTGTCAGGTCCCCAGAGGATTAAATTAACAAAATGACATAGCTATTCATAATGTAAAGGTTCAGCCAGTACTTCCTACGCTGACGCCCCGCGCAGTGAAACCCGAAGTTCCGCAGACACGGAAGGGAAAGTGTCACACAGTACAAATAGCCTGAGCTAGTAAACACGTCGAGGATACCAACAGCGCGTCTCTCGGACCTTGGAGGCCCAGAGGGAACTTTCCGCCCCGGGACTCTGCCGGACATATCGAAACCAATACGGGTTCACAGCGACGAAATGTCCCGGAAGACCGAAAAATAAGTAAGCGAAAGCGGATGCAAGGGCTGCATCCGAGCAGGGCAGACCTTCAAAATGGGCATCCACGAGCAGCAAGAAGCAGAGTCGTCGCAGAAGTCGAAGAGGACACAAGCAGACGAAGCCCGGCAGTATCGAGAAGGTAGCAGCCGCTACTGATGAGTCTATAGGCACTGCAACTACGAGAAGACGGTGATGCTCTGGTGGAAGCAACTACAACTGTCACTTAAGTAGAAGTTTTGCATTGGAATAGTTTTGAACAGGGACAGTTTGTCTCTGTCTCAAGTAGCCTCTACTGCTAGTTTCAGCAATAGAAGGAACAAGCCACTGGCTGATGCTTGTCTCCTGTGAGATAGGACAAGGGGCCATTATTTAAACGAAGAGTGAATTCAAAGGTGGTATTTCTCGTGAGTAGTTGTTCCCGACATAGAGTGATAAGTGGAGATTCTGGCTGAATCTATAGAAGTGTACAGAGTAAGGGGAACGGTCTGACACTTCACATGTCCTTTGTGATAGTAAATAAATTGCGTTAAAGGAGAAATCTCACCTTACTGTTTTGACATTTCAGTGCTGCCAATTCCCCCTTGTACCCGCTACCTATTGAAAGTATTGTCTGATGTATCTACACCTCCTACACGCCCTTAGAGAGTCCGGGAGATTCTACTCCCTCTCACCTCCGTAATAAACGCTAGTTAAAGGGAACCACAAACCCATAATTGTCTTCAACGTCCCGATTGCGCCAAGCAGGCTCGACCAACTCTATATTGGTATCCGGGACCTATGCCGGGACGCGACAAACTGTTGCCGGTGCAGGATTTTGTGTACAAACTCACCTCTCGATTATGTCCTATAAATGTTCGACGGGATTCATGTCCGGTGATCTGGGTGGTTAAAACATTCGCTCGAATTTTCCAGAATTTTCTGCGAACCAGTCGCGAACAATTGTGGCCCGGTGACATGACGCATTGACATCTGTAAAAATTTCATCGTTGTTTGGGAAGATCAAGTTCATGAATGAGTGCAGATGGTCTGCAAGTAGTCGAACATAACCTTCGCCAGCAGAAGACCGAGTCCATTCCAGGTAAACACAGCCCACGACATTATAGAGCCACCACCAACCGGCACAGTGCCTTGTTGACGAGTCCATTGCTTCGTGGGTCTGCAGCACGCTCCTGCCCTACCATCAGCTCTTAGCAACTGAAACTGGGACTCATCTGACCGGGCCACAGTCTTCCAGTCACCTAGGATCCAAACGATGGGTCAGCCCAGAAGAGGCGCTGCAGGCGATGTCGCGCTGTTAGCAAAGGCACCCGCGTCGGTCGTCTGCTGCCACACACCATTAATGCACACTGTCCTAACGGATACGTTTGTCGTACACTGATTTCTTCACTCAGAGTTGCTTGTCTGATAGCACTACAACAGTGCGCAAACACCACTGCTATCGCTCGTTAAGTGAAGGCCGTCGGCCTCTGCGATGTCCGTGATCAGAGGTAATGCCAGAAATTTGGTATTCCCGGCGCACTCTTGACATTGTGGTTCGCGGAATGTTGATTTCCCTAACAGTTTACGAAATGGAATGTCCCATGAGTCTAGCTCCAGCTACCATTCCGCGTTCGAAGTCTGTTAATTTACGTTGTGCGGCCACAGTCACATTGGAAACCACATGAATCACCTGAATACAAATGACAGCTTTGCCAATGTACTGCCCTTTTGTGTACGCGATACTACCGCCATCTGTATATAGGGTGGTCCATTGATCGTTACCGGGCCAAATATCTCACGAAATAAGGGTCAAACGGGAAAACAACAAAGAACGAAACTTGCCTAGCTTGAAGGGGGAAACCGGATGGTGCTATGATTGGCCAGCTAGATGCCGCTGTCATAGGTCAAACGGATATCAACTGCGTTTCTTTAAATAGGAACCCACATTTTTTGTTACATATTCGTTAGTACATAAAGAAATGTGTTTTAATTGGACCACTTTTTTCGCTTTGTGATAGATGGCGCTGTGATAGTCACAAACATATGGCTCACAGTTGTAGATGAACAGTTGGTAACAGGTAGGTTTTTTAAATTAAAATACAGAACGTAGGTACGTTTGAACATTTTGTTTCGGTTGTTCCAATGTGATACATGTACCTTTGTGAGCTCATCATTTCTGAGAACGCATGCTGTTACAGCGTGATTATCTGTAAATACCACATTAATGCAATAAATGCTCAAAATGATGTCCGTAAACCTCAATGCATTTGGCAATATGTGTAACGACATTCCTCTCAACAGCGAGTAGTTCGCCTTCCGTAATGTTCGCACATGCATTGGCAATGCGCTGATGCATGTTGTCAGGTGTTGTCGGTGGATCACGATAGCAAATATCCTTCAACTTTCCCCACAGAAAGAAATCCAGGGACGTCAGATCCGGTGAAAGTGCGGGCTTCGATGACCAATCCACCTGTCATGAAATATGCTATTCAATACCGCTTCAACCGCACGCGAGCTATGTGCCGGACATCCATCATATTGGAAGTACATCGCCATTCTGTCATGCAGTGAAACATCTTGTAGTAACATCGATAGAACACTACGTAGGAAATCAACATACATTACACCATTTGGACTGCCATCGATAAAATGGGGACCAATTATCCTTCCTCCCATAATGCCGCACCATACATTAAACCGCCAAGGCCGCTGATGTTCAACTTGTCGCAGCCATCGTGGATTTTCCTTTGTCCAATAGTGCATATTATGCCGGTTTACGTTACCGCTGTTGGTGAATGACGCTTCGTCGCTAAATAGAATGTGTGCAAAAAATCTGTCATCGTCCCGTAATTCCTCTTGTGCCCAGTGGCAGAACTGTACACCATGTTCAAAGTCGTCGCCATGCTATTTCTGGTGCATAGAAATATGGTACGGGTGCAATGTTGATGTAGCATTCTCAACACCGACATTTTTGAGATTCCCGATTCTCGCGCAATTTGTCCGCTACTGAGTGCGGTTTAGCAGCGACAGCAGCTAAAACACCTACTTGGGCATCATCATTAGTTGCAGGTCGTGGTTGAAGTTTCACATGTGGCTGAACACCTCCTCTTTCATTAAATAACGTAACTATCCGGCAAACGGTCCGGACACTTGGATGATGTCGTCCAGGATACCGAGCAGCATACATAGCACACGCCCGTTGGGCATTCTGATCACAACAGCCACACATCAACACGATATCGACCTTTTCCGCAATTGGTAAACGGTCCATTTTAACACGGGTAATGTATCACGTAGTAAATACTGTCCGCACTAGCGGCATGTTACGTGAAACCACGTACTTGTTACGTTTGTAACTATTACAGCGCCATCTATCACAAAGCGAAAAAAGTGGTCCAACTAAAACATTCATATTTCCTTACGTACTACACGAATATGTAATAAAAAACGGGGGTTCCTATTTTTTAAAACCGTAGTTGTTATCCGTTTGACCTATGGCAGCGCCATCTAGCGGGCCAACCATAGCGCCATCTGGTTTCCCCCTTCAAGCTAGACTAGTTTCGTTCTATGTAGTTTTTTCGTTTGATGCTTATTTCGTGAAATGTTTGGCCCAGTCACTATCAATGGACCATCCTGTATGTGTATATGGCTGCTGCGCGGAGTGGCTGCGCGGTTTGAGGCGTCACGTCTCGGAGCGGGAGGCCAGTCCCGCTGGAGATTCGAGTCCTCCCTGGGGCATGCGTGTGTGTGCCGTCGTTAGCGTAAGTTAGTTTAAGTAGTGTGTAAGTCTAGGGACCGATGACCTCAGCAATTTGGTCCCATACGAATTCACACACATTTGAACATTTTATATATGGCTATTGCATGAGTTTTGTCACCTCAATGTATTTGCCGTCTGCAGACATACTTAACCCACAAAAGGCTTTGTACACACACACACACACACACACACACACACACACACACACACACACACACACACACACACACTATATAGTTAAGCAATTTGAACATCATAAAGTCATTTTACGTTTCAATGAATGCACATATCGTAACATAGTAAAAGTCTTTTATCATATGACCACAACAAGCCTTGTAACGATAATATGACGTGAATATAAAAGTTCTATACAATACATTACGTAGCGCTTGTTTTTCGTTCTTATAACTTTTATTTTCACGATGTTGATGTAAACAAATTAGTTTACTTTGTATACAGCTTAACGTTCTTCCTACATTATATGTTATTATGTGCGAGATTGCTGGTGGTTTTTTGTAGTATTATACAGTTCTTTTGACAACTTTCCGGGAGTGCCGAGCCGATTATCAACATACACACATCCGACAGCAGTGGATGTCCTCTGATGTGGTTAGACACTGGACTCGGATTCGGGAGGACGACGGATCAATCCCGCGTCCGGCCATCCTGATTTAGGTTTTCCGTGATTTCCCTAAATCACTCCAGGCAAATGCCGGGATGGTTCCTTTCAAAGGGCACGGCCAACTTCCTCCCCCGTCCTTCCCTAATCCGATGAGACCGATGACCACGCTGTCTGGTCTCCTTCCCCAACAACCCAACCCCTCAACTGCGATTTGGGCAATAAAACTTCTATTTTGGAAGCCTTTTTAGATTTAAGTGCTCGCTTTCCCCGCGCGCTGTTCGAGAGTGGAGCGGTAGAGAAGTAACTTGGCGGTGGTTGGATGAATCCTCTGCCAGACACTTAGGTCTGAATTGCAGAGTAGTCATGCAGATGTAGACGCACCGAAGCCGATGCTGAGTGATCAACCCAGCCCCACATACAATAACACTCCTGCATGGTTGGAACCTGCGGACACTCTCATTCGAGCTTTTGTCCGTCCTTCTGAATGTAGGTTTGTGCTACTTTGGCCGTTCACCTACGTAATGAAATAAAACACCTGCAGCCGTCGTATCTATGTTATTTATTATATAGCAACCAGTTTCGGTGACTAAGTTCACCATCTTCAGGCCTTAACTGACGCTGAGGGGGGTGAACTCCAATCGTATACACGATCTCATTAATGGCCAACTTCTATGAAATGGCTTCGTAGAATACTGACGGGTGGCGTAAGACCGTCGCATTGAACGGAGATTATGTTCAAAAATAGTGTTTCGAAACTAGAAGAGCGGGAAATAATATAGTGTATTAAAATCCTGAATAAAATCAACCTTTCAGAAAAATATGTGATGCATTACTTATGTTGCATACTTTTATACAAAACGCCCCTCGTACTACGCGATCCCGTGGCAATGGAAATCGAAATGTCGTGTGGCTAGGGCCTCCCGTCGGGTAGACCGTTCGCCTGGTGCAGGTCTTTCGATTTGACGCCACTTCGGCGACCTGCGCGTCGATGGGGATGAAATGATGATGATTAGGACAACACAACACCCAGTCCCTGAGCGGAGAAAATTTCCGACCCAGCCGGGAATCGAACCCGGGCCCTTAGGATTGACAGTCTGTCACGCTGACCACTCAGCTACCGTGGCGAAACGTGCTGATTCCCGGGGGCGATATTCCAGCAGTCTGAGTGTGTCAGTGGCAAAGCGCGCTCTTGAACTGACAGTCCGTTCCCCAAGAACGGAGTTAGTTTTCCTTGGCCTTGACGTTCAGGTGGTGGCGGAGCTGTGTAGAGGCGCTTTCTCCCACCCCTGACTTATCAACTGGAGATAGCATTATCCTAATGTTTGAATAAAACCTGTCGGTCGATGTGGCCGATCGGTTCTAGGCGCTTCAGTCCGGAACCGCGCGACCGCTATGGTCGCAGTTTCGAATCCTGCATCGTGGATGGATGTGTGTGATGTCCTTAGGTTAGTTAGGTTTAAGTAGTTCTAAGTTCTAGGGGACTGATGACCTCAGATGTTACGTCCCATAGGGCTTAGAGCCATTTTTTAATCAAAACTTGCATATTGCAACCGAGGAGAAGGCGCAGTCTCAAGATTACCAATTAGTCGCATAAGCAGTGCTAGGAAACGAGCGCAAGTCCTGATAAAATGACGGTAGGAGGATGTCGTTCTGAGATGTAGACACAAGAGGAAATCAGTGGACATACCGGGTAGCTTAACTAAAGTGCAGCTATTTGCGGAGATCCGCTGTGAGCTGTAATTATCGTATGGCAGCAAAATTTGGTACATATGTTAATGCGGAACCGCTTTACACTGAAAAACACATTAGCTCCATTTCGGCCACCAGGTGCAAAACTGGCGCTGTACGCTTCTATAATGAATGGTATGACATCCACAGTGTCATTTGACGAGCCATAATTAGTGAACAGTATGGCTATCGAAGAGAGAGACCGTGCGCTAGTAATGATGTTTTATGTGAGCGGCAGCAATTACAGTGCTGCATTGCGTACCGCCGACTGAAAGGTCTGAGAAAAGCTCTGATGTCATTAAACGGCTTAAAGAAGACGATAATGAAATTAGAAAACACGGGCAAGCTTGATGTGGCACCTGGAAGAGGAAGGCGTCCTACCCCTGTGGACGCTGTTGACGACCGCACGTTATCGAGGCCTCCTTGTACGGCATGAGACCCCTGCTTTGGAAGAGCGCGAATGTGCGGAAACCACTGTTTTCATGCAAGTTGTGGCAACACCTGACGCCGCTCGCCCTGTGAAAAATCTGCTTACCGCAACCTTCCATGAACGTGTCATCTCCAGTGGTGTTCCAGACGAATGGCCTGCAAGATCACCTGATCTAAATCCATGTAATTTTTAGCTCTGAGGATATTTAAAAGAATTCGTTTACCAGGGACACATTCGGTCTCTGTCTGATCTGAAGGCTAGTATACAGGAACACGTTGCTCAGAATCCACAGGAACTGTTGCGAGCAACTTTTGATCAAACTGAATAAGCGGTGGTTAATAATGAAATCAATATTATGCCTTTTTGACTCATTTGATCTTTCCTGCCCAAGTCCTGGCCCTAATCCATTGCATATGGAAACATGTCTATACATCTTTCTTGCATTCACAGCGCCAGATTTGCAACTGGTGCCAAAAATTGTAACCTTTTTTAGTATTGGTTAAAAATAGTCTTGGTTGCAATTTTAGTTTTTTTTTATTTTTCAACTACGCGTTTCGCCTTATTTAGGCATCTTCAGGTTATCTGAATTTGATATTTCTTAGAAGGATCTTTTAGTCAGTGTAGCGAAAGGGCATCGTCGAATCTATCAGGCCAACATCGCCTTCGTCAAACTCAGTAAAAACTTTTCTAGATGGACGCGAGTGACACCAAGACCTGCATAACACGTTCCCGTTCACAGAAGCGAGTAACAGAATAAGATGGGGCTCTGGTAGTAAGCGATGTTGTCCTGATATATTCAACGATGCCGTTTGCCTATACTGACTAAAGGAGCCTTCTAAGAAATACCAAATTAAGATAACCTGAAGATGCCTAAATAAGGCGAAACGCATAGTTGAAAAATAAAAAAATAAAATTGCAACCAAGATTGTTTTTAACTAATACTGTTAAGCACTGGTTTGCTGTATGCCACATATGTATTGGAAGAATTTCTATAGTAACCTTTTTTTTCAGTGTAAATCGGATCCGCATTAATGCATTAGAATATGTACCAAGTTGCGCTGCCATACGATAATTGCAGCCCACACTGAACCTCAGTGAGCACCGCACTTCAGTTACAACCACCCGGTATGTCGTTATATACAGGATGAACTAACGGCAAACTCCAATTTAAAGTTTGCATTCCGTGGTGCGACTGACTCCTTCAGCAGTATCACGGGACACGTGCGAGGGCAGCTCGAATCCTTTTGCCATTGCTGCCAGTGCCTCATCCGATGCGCCGCCGGCAGCAGGTGGAGCACAGGAAATGTTTCGTTTTGTGCCCCGTGTGACCTCTGGCTGACATTCGCGCGCGGAGGTTTCTAGTGTCACAGCTGCGGAGTGGCGCAGCCGGACCATTTTGTCGGTAAGTGGAGATGCCACGGCTTCACAACGGGGACAGCGTTCAGCTCGCTACTGTATCGACAGGCCGACAGCAGCGCTCGGGTGGTCGGAGGAGGAGCGGTAGAGGAGCGGGGAGAGGGGTTTTGGTGGGAGTGGGGGAGGAGGTCTGTGACGGAGGGACAGGGTGGCCATCAGCTCTCTCGACATCCGACTCGCTGCCGCCACTCTTGACAGTACCAACTCTCCACTGGTCTGCCGCCTCGGAGGGTATCAGCGTGGCTGACAGAAAAGTAGGAGGGATCAGAGGAAGAAGCAGCGGAGAATGGAGTGGAGTGTTTGTTGTAATAGGTAGTAGGACAGAGGTAATGGCGAAAGTGGAGCTGTGAGATGTGTATGGATCGCTCAGCCGATAAGGCAAGATTCCACATTCGAGTTCTAGTTTGGTACTACTGTTGTCGTCTTCAATCCAAAGAATGATTTGATGCAGTTCTCCAGGCTGGTCTCTTCACAACAAATGCAACCTACTGTACATCCATTTGAACCTGCTTACTGTATTCTTTCCAAAGAAAGCACGTGCTGACAGGTATGAATATTACCGGACTATCAGCTTAGTATGTCATGGTTGCAGAATACACTATGTGATCAAAAGTATTTGGACACCCCCAAAACATACGTTTTTCATGTTAGCTGCATTGTGCTGCCACCTACTGCCAGGTACTTGTATCAGAGACCTCAGTAGCCATTAGACATCTTGAGAGAGAGGAAGGGACGCTCCGCGGAACTCACGGACTTCGAACGTGGTCAGGTGATTGGTTGTCACTTGTGTCATACGTCTGTACGCGAGATTTGCAAACTCCTAAACATCCTTAGGTCCACTGTTTGCGATATGATAGTGGAGTGGAAACGTGAAGGGATACGTACAGTGCAAAAACGTACAGGCCGACCTCGTCTGCTGACTGACACAGACCGCCGACAGTTGAAGAGGGTCGTAATGTGTATTAGGCAGACATCTATCCAGACCATCACACAGGAATTCCAAACAGCATCAGGATCCACTGCAAGTATTACCATAGTTAGGCGGGAGGTGAGAAAACTTGCATTTCATGGTCGAGCGGCTGCTCATACGCCACACATCACGCCGGTAAACCCCAAACGAGGCCTCGCTTGGTTTAAGAGGCGTAAATATTCTACGATTGAACATTGCAAAAACGTTGTTTGGAGCGACGAATCACGGTACACAATGAGGCGATCCGATAGCGGGGGATGGGTATGGCGAATGCCAGGTGAACGTCATCTGCCAACCTGTGTAGTGCCAACAGCAAAATTCGGAGACGGCGTGTTATGGTGTGGTCGTATTTTCATGGAGGGGGCTTACACCCCTTGTTGTTTTGCGTGGCACTATCACAGCACAGGCCTACATTGATGTTTTAAGCACCTTCTTGCTTTCCACTGTTGAAGAGCATTTCGGGGATGGCGATTGCATCTTTCAACACGATCGAGCACCTGTTCACAATGCAAGGCCTGTGGTGGAATGGTTACACGACAATGATATCCTTATAATGGACTGGCCTTATCTGAACCCTAGAGAATACCTTTGGGATGTTTTGGAGCGCCGACTTCGTGCCAGGCCTCACCTACCGACATCGATACCTCTCCTCAGTGCAGCACTCCGTGAAGAACGGGCTGCCATTCCCCAAGAAACATTCCAGCACCTGACTGAACTTATGCCTGCGAGAGTGGAAGCTGTCATCAAGGCTAAGGATGGGCCAACACCACACTGAAATCCAGCATTACTGATAGAGGACGCTACGAACTTGTAAGTCATTTTCAGCCAGATGTCTCCCTATGTAGATCGACGTCAACAAAATATTTTCGCCGTCGGTGGAGTAAGTTGTTGATTGAATTTCGTGAAAAGATCCCGCTGAAACGAGAAACGCTTTTTGTTTCTGTTATGTACACCCCAAACCCCGTATCATATCCGTGACACTCTGTCCCCTATTTCTCCATAATAAAAACTGCGCTGCCCTTCTTTGAACTTTCTCGTTGTACTCCGTTAATGCTGTCTGGTAAAGATACCACACCGCACAGCAGTACTCCAAAGGAGGACTGACAAGCGCAGTGTAGACAGTCTCTTCAGCTGATCTGTTTGCAACTTCTAAATGTTCCATCAATAAAACGCAGTCTTTGGTTCGACTTCCCCACAACATTTCCTATGTGTTCTTTCCAATTTAAGTTGTTCGTAATTGTAAT
Organism: Schistocerca piceifrons; assembly: GCF_021461385.2. NCBI lineage: Eukaryota > Metazoa > Arthropoda > Insecta > Orthoptera > Acrididae > Schistocerca > Schistocerca piceifrons. Next base: position 952,513,838 of record NC_060139.1, read on the forward strand.
TCCTAGGTATTTAGTGGAATGTTCGGCCTTTAGATTTGACTGATTTATTGTGTAGCCGAATTTTAGCGGATTCCTTTTAGAACTCATGTGGGTGACGTCACGTTTGTCATCATTTAGGCTCAATTGCCAATTTTTGCACCATAGATATATCTTATCTAAATGGTTTTGCAATTTGTTTTGATCTCCTGATGACTTTAATAGACGATAAACGGCAGCTTTATCTGTAAACAACCTAAGACGTCTGTTCAGATTGTCTCCTAAGTCATTTTTATAGGTAGGGAACAGCAGAGGGCCTGTAAGACTAAGTTGGGGAACGCCAGAAAACACTTCTGTGGCCTGTGAGTGTTTGCGAGTGCGCGCGGGATCCTGCTTCTACATCTACATCTACATCCATACTCCGCAAGCCACCTGGCGGTGTGTGGCGGAGGGTACTTTGAGTACCTCTATCGGTTCTCCCTTCTATTCCAGTCTCGTATTGTTCGTGGAAAGAAAGATTGTCGGTATCCCTCTGTGTGGGCTCTCATCTCTCTGGTTTTATCTTCATGATCTCTTCGCGAGATATACGTAGGAGGGAGCAATATACTGCTTGACTCCTCGGTGAAGGTATGTTCTCGAAACTTCAACAAAAGCCCGTACCGAGCTGCTGAGCGTCTCTCTTGTAGAGTCTTCCACTGGAGTTTATCTATCACCTCCGTAACGCTTTCGCGATTACTAAATGATCCTGTAAAGAAGAGCGCTGCTCTCCGTTGGATCTTCTCTATATCTTCTATCAACCCCCATCTGATACGGATCCCAAACCGGTGAGCAGTATTCAAGCAGTGAGCGAACAAGTGTACTGTAACTTACTTCCTTTGTTTTCGGATTGCATTTCCTTAGGATTCTTGCAATGAATCTCAGTCTGGCATCTGCTTTACCGACAATTAATTTTATACGGTCATTCCATTTTAAATCACTCCTAAAGCCTGCTCCCAGAGAATTAACTGCTTCCAGTTGCTGACCTGCTATATTGCAGCTAAATGATAAAGGATCTTTCTTTCTATATATTCGCAGCACATTACACTTGTCTACATTGAGATTCAGTTGCCATCCCCTGCACCATGCGTCAATTCGTTGCAGATCCTTCTGCACTTCAGTACAATTTTCCATTGTTGCAACCTCTCGATATACCACAGCATCACCCGCAAAAAAACTTCAGTGAACTTCCGATGTTATCCACAGGGTCATTTATATATAATGCGAATAGCAACGGTCCTACGACACTCCCCTGCGGCACACCTGAAATCACTCTTACTTCGGAAGACTTTGTAAGACGTGTATATTTCTATTGTCTATTGTCAAACCACAATTTATGAAAGATGTTTATATTTTATTAATAGAATTAAGTAGGAATAATTAATATTTGTCATGTTGGAAATAAATGTGGTAACAGGGAACGTCTGCACCAAAGTATTGTTGACAAGAGAGACCGCAAATTGATATAATTTTAAAAAGGGCGGGAGAGACCGCGTATGGATACATTTTAAGATAAGAGCGGAAAAGCCCACATTGATACATTTTGTAATGGTAGCAGGGATTGTACGCACCAGAAAGCATTGTTGGCAGGAGGGACCGCACTTTAGCGTTCGTAGCAAGTCAGTAGTAAGCGAGAAGTGAAGCGAGTCGATAGCAGGTCTGAAGCGAGAGGTTGAGAGGAGCTGTGTGTCTGCCAGCCACCAGCTATGATTTACAAGAGATTAGAACCGGATGTACAGAGACATCAGCTAACTATTGTCATAAGAGGAACTAATATTATTGAATTAATTTTTTGAGAAACTCATGACCACTGAAGGTATGTTTGCGCATCGCTAGTTGTAAGATTATTGTAAAAATTAAGTCCCATTTGAACGTTTGTAAAATCATTTCATTCAGAATATAATTAACTTTTGCCAGCAATATTGCATTTCTAATTATAATCCATTCCAAAAACCATCAACGTAAAATTTTGCAAAATTTTATTGTTGTCAAGAAAAAGTTTAACTATGAATTACGTAACTTCAGTCAAATTAATTAAAGAATAACGTCAGCTTTGCTATTAAAGAATAACGTCAGCTTTGGTAATAAATACAGCCACTTATTATGAAAGCCCACCAGCAGCTAATAGAGTATAGTAAAACAGAGGAAGCATATTCATGTCGCAGTTCGATGTAGCAGTCAGATGGCGATCCAGTAACAATAAAAAAGGTACGGAACAGTTTTGGGTTATTGCAGATAACGACTGAGGGCCACACGACGACGTCACATTCTATGTTTCGTCGAAATAATCCGAAAATCACTTTTAAAAAGCATCATTTAAATTTGTATGCGAAGATTGAGAAAGAGAATAAATTTCAAAGGGAAGATTTCATTTGTTATTACTAAGCAAGAGATAGAAATCCTAAGGGAAGGTTACATAGGTTATTGTAAAAGGGAAGGTTATCATTAACAAAAGAGGTATAGAGGAGACGGGAAGGTTTCAACTTCTCTCCATTGAGAATGACATGCTGCGTTCTGTTATCTAGGAACTCTTCAATCCAATCACACAATTGGTCTGATAGTCCATATGCTCTTACTCTTTTCATTAGACGACTGAGGGGAACTGTATCGAACGGCCTTTAGATTTGACTGCTTTATGACGTAACCGTGATGTGTGTGTGTGTATGTGTGTGTGTGTGTGTGTGTGTGTGTGTGTGTATGTATGTGTGTGTGTGTTTGTGATGTCCTTAGGTTACTGATGACCGTAGATGTTAAGTCCCATAGTGCTCAGAGCCATTTGTGTGTGTGTGTGTGTGTGTGTCTGTCTTCGTTTGGTAGACAGATGGTAAAAGGAGAAGACAAGGACTACGGAACAGGCCTGGTGAAACAAGATCAGTGTCTGGCTACGGTCCATCTAGGCGATACGGCGCCATTGTAATAGCGTCAGATAATAACAGAATTTGCAGTGGAGAGGCAATTACGCGTAATTGGCGGAAATGAGTGGGATTTGCGGCCTGTGTGCGGTGCGGTACGGTAACGCGACGACCGCAGGCTCCCGCATTGTCCACCGCAGTCGGACACTATCGGAGAATGGATCAGCGGCAGCGGCGGACAGCGGAATCGCGCCACAGCCTCTTGACGGTGACGCCGTAATCACTGAACCCGATGCCGGCTTGTCGCAGTAACTAATGACAGGAACCGACAACAATGCCGGCGTCGTGTGTTCCGCAGAAGAGACCGAAGTACCCAGAGTTCGCGTCTAGAGATGTCTCTCGAATCTTCTGACAGCGGCGGGCATTTCCCAGAGCGACTGGCGGAAGCAGGCGGAGAAAGCTAAACGCTCTCGAAGGAACGTAAGTAGCCAATAATGTAAGAGATATTCGCATTTCCAAGAAGATCGTTGATATGATCCATTTTATTACAGGCATATACCGCTGAAATCAATGTGTTGTGTAATTACATTGAAGCGCTAAAGAAACTGGAATAGGCATGGATATTCAGATACCGAGATGTAAACAGGCAGATTACGGCGTTGCGGTCGGCAAAGCTTACGTAGGACAACAAGTGTCTGGCGCACTTGTTAGATAAGTTAATGCTGCTACAATGGCAGGTTATAGTCGGTTGGTTGTTCTGGAGGAGGAGACCAGGCAGCGAGGTCATCGGTCTCATCGGATTAGGGAAGGACGGGAAAGGAAGTCGGCCGTGCCCTTTCAAAGGAACCATCCCGGCATTTGCCTGGAGCGATTTAGGGAAATCACGGTAAACCTAAATCAGGATGGTCGGACGCGGGATTGAACCGTCGTCCTCCCGAATGCGAGTCCAGTGTGCTAGCCACTGCGCCACCTCTCTCGGTGGTGTTATAGTCGGAGCACGAGCGATGGACACAGCATCTCTGATGTAGCGGTGAAGTGGGAATTTTCCAGTAAGACCATTTCACGAGTGTACCGTGAATATCAGGAATCAGGTAAAACAACAAATCTCCGACATCGCTGTGGCTGGAAAAAGATCCTGCAAGAACCGGACCAACGACGACTGAAGAAAATCGTTCACTGTGACAGAAGTGCAACCCTTTCGAAAACTGCTGCACATTTCAATGCACGAAACATCATCGATATGGGCTTTCAAAGCCGAAGGCCCACTCGCGTACCTTTGGTGATTGCACGACACAAATCTTTACGCCACACCTGGGCCCGTCAACACCGACATTGGACTGTTGATGACGGGAAACATGTTGCCTGGTGCAACGAGTCTCGTTTCAAATTGTACCGAGCGGACGGACGCGTACGGGTATGGAGACAATCTCATGGATCCACGGACCCTGCATGTCAGCAGGGGACTGCTCAAGCTGGTGGAGGCTCTATAACGGTGAGGGGCGTGTGCAGTTCGAGTGATATGAAACCCCTGCTACGTCTACAGACGACTGTGACCGGTGACACGTCCGTAACCATCCTGTCTGATCACCTGCATCCATTCATGCCCATTGTGCATTCGTTACGAACTTCGACAATTCCAGCAGGACAATGCGACACCGCACACGCCCAGAATTGCTACAGAGTGGCTCCAGGAAAGCTCTTATGAGTGTCAACGCTCCCGCCGGCCATCAAATTCCCCAGACATGAACATTACTGAGCATATCTGAGATGCCTTGCAACGTGCTGTTCAAAATAGATCTACATCCGATCGAGATCTTACGGATTTCTGGACAGCCCTGCAGGATTCATGGTGTCAGTTCCCTCCAGCACTACTTCAGACATTAGTCGAGTCCTTGCCACGTCGTGTTGCGGCACTTCTGCGTGCTCGCGGGGGCCCTACATTATAGTAGACAGGTGTACCAGTTTCTTTGGCTCTTCAGTGTATGTACGTTGTTCTGTGCTCACTCGTTACGCCTTTTCTCGAGAACTAAATCTCCTCCCTGAAGAGTAAGCAGAGAACTTGCTACACACAGCTCACTCTGTTTGTCCATGGAATCCTGAACACCATAGACAAAGATACGACCGTTATCCGGAAACTAACGTTACAAGGCATGTGGCTTTAGCATGGAATGTCCGCGGGGGAAGTTGGTTCCACTGCCGTGTAGCTCGTCGGTTAGTGTTGTGGTGACTGTTAGAAGTGAGCTTTCTCGTTTCGACTCCTGCCAAGTGCGAAGTGCGCGCTGTAATTCGCTACCTAAATGCTAATGGCACGAACGCCGCTGCGACTCATAACGAAATTATGTCGGCTTATGGAGAGTACGTAATGTTAAAGCGTCATGTGACACAGTGGGCATGGAATTTGAATTTTGGTAGGACGGATATTCACGATGAAGACAGAAGGGGAAGGCCGTTTGTTGTGACCGATGATGTGGTGCAGAAAATTGTAGAACATCTTCTCTCTGATCGCCATTCGACAAATGACGACCTGCATGTAGTTTGTGCAGGTATTGAGGAGGTATTGAATAGGATTGGGGAGAAGAGAAGTTTGTGGCACAACTTGACTAGAAGAAGGGATCGGGTGGTAGGACATGTCCTGAGGCATCAAGGGATCACAAATTTAGCATTGGAGGGCAGTGTGGAGGGTAAAAACCGTAGAGGGAGACCAAGAGATGAATACACTAAGCAGATTCAGAAGGATGTAGGTTGCAGTAGGTACTGGGAGATGAAGGAGCTTGCACAGGATAGATTAGCATGGAGAGCTGCATCAAACCAGTCTCAGAACTGAAGACCACAACAACAACACATGTAGTTTGTCATAAACATTTCACGAACTGTTGTTCATAAAATCGTATCTGACCTACTAAATTACCGCAAGTTTTGTGCGCGATGGGTGCCCAAGCTGCTTACCGAAGCACTCAAAATAAACAGAGTTAGTGCCGCTTGCGAATTTCTTGACCGTTTTGAGACTGAAGGCGAGGCTTTCCTCAACTCTGCGGTGATAGGAGATGAAACATGGACTTATCAATATACTCCACAGAGCAAACGACAATCAGTGCAGTGACGCCATACTCATTCTCCTTCAGCCAAGAAGTTCAAAACTTAGGAAACAGCGAGGAAAATCATGGTGTCAGTATTTTGGGTTCAAAATGGCTCTGAGCACTATGCGACTTAACTTCTGAGGTCATCAGTTGCCTAGAACTTAGAACTAATTAAACCTAACTAACCTAAGGACATCACACACATCCATGCCCGAGGCAGGATTCAAACCTGCGACCGTAGCGGTCGCTCGGCTCCAGACTGTAGCGCCTAGAACCGCACGGCCAGTATTTTGGGGCAGAAAAGAAGTTATGCTCGTTGATTTTTGAAAAGTGGTCAAGCAATAAGTAAGATATTGTGAGACCATGAAGAAACTTCGCAGAGCCCTACAAAACAAGCGTCGCGGGATGCTGACAACAGGAGTCGGTCTCCTTCGTTACAACGCGCGTGCACACACTACTCATGCAACACAAGAACTGTTGTCTTCGTTTGGTTGGGATGTTATAAGCCACCCATCTCACACCCCCATCTCGCACGTAGTGACAATCATCTGTTTACTAAACTGAAGGAACACCTTCGTGGAAAACAATTTTCCGACGACGACGAGGTGAAAACTGAAGTGCAGAACTGGCTGCAAAAGTAGGTGGGAGACATCCTTGTACTTTCGGAAATTCTTGTAACCTTATTTTCCGGATTAGCCTCGTACCTAGGTTAATACCGTGTCCTTGACTTCCAGAAGGTACTCGATACAGTTTCGCAACGTCATTTAATGGACATAATACGAGCTTATCGAGTGTCGGACGAGATTTGCAACTAGATTTGAAGCTTCCTAAGAGACACAACTCAATACGTTATTCTTAATGGAAAAAATCTATTAACGGAAACGTGATATCTGGAGTAATACCAAAGGGAATGTTATACACCCTTAATGTTTGTAATGTACATGGTCCAGTCACATTAATGTGAACATTGCCTATGTTCGACGTCAACATTCAATAACCACTCACAGAAGGCACTTGGCACCACTAACGTGTCGGAGGAACTCGAAAAACAGTGTTCTCGCTGTCGTAATGCCTCTAAAAACTAGACTCTTCTCACTCATTCTATTAATGTGGGAAACCCGCAAGGTACCAGCTGACTTGAAGAACTCCACAATTGTCACCATCTTCAAGAAGGGTGACAGGAGCGTCTGTGGTAACTACCGGGGAATATCTCTGCTCTCTGTGACAGGCAAAATTTTTGCAAGAATCCTTTTAAATCGCCTCCAGACACTTCCAGAGACTATACTACCTGAGTCTCAATGCGGGTTTCGACCTTCAAGAGGGACAATTGACATGATTTTCTGTGCACGACAACTACAGGAGAAGTGCAGAGAACAGCAAAAGCCTCTACTACTTGTTTTCTACGATCTAGAAAAGGCCTTTGATACAGTTCCCAGAGAAGCCATGTGGGTGGTCTTAAAACGCTTCGGCTGTCCTGAACATTTTGATGACTTGATTGAAGCTCTCCACGATGATATGACTGGACAGGTCCTCTGCCAGAATGAAACAACTGGTGAATTCCCAATAACAAGTGGGGTTAAACAAGGATGCGTTCTGGCATCAACATTATTTGCATTGTATCTGGCAGCTATGCTTTACGAGACGACCGTAAACAATGCAGGAATAGAACTAAAGTACAGGTTCGATGAAGGATTACTCAACCAGTCCAGACTCTATTCAAAAAGGTTCACCAGTACCACTCGTGTGACAGAGCTGCGGTATGCTGATGACAATGCTTCTCCAGCTCATTCACCTGCAGAGTTGCGGCTGTCAGTTGATTCCTGCTGCAGGGGGTACGAACGATTTGGTCTCTCCGTCAATATTCCAAAGACAAAGGTGATGGCGCAGCCAACTCCTGGCTCCTCCGTTCCTGATTTCAGCATATCCATTTATGATACACCCTTGGAACAAGTGGACCATTTCCTCTACCTAGGAAGTATACTGTCATCTAACTGCTCATCTGGAAAAGATGTGGAGAATAGATTACGTGCTCCCCATGTATCATTTGGACGTCTTACAAAGCGGGTCTTCCTGAATAAAGACCTAACACTGTACGCCCAACTGATGGTGTACAAAGCTGTAGTTATTTCCACTCTGCTATATGGTTGCAAAACCTGGACGTTATATTGCTGTGATGTGAAGAAACTAGAACGCTTCAACCAACAGAAGCTAAGATATATCATGAACCTGAAATGGGATGACTTCATATCCAACACGTCTGTTCTTGAGAAAGCAAAAATGTATAGTATGGAAGCTCTTATCATTGTGCATCAACTCAGATGGGTCGGACATGTCCAGCGGATGAAAAATGACAAACTTCCCCGCCAAATGCTGTACAGCGAAGTGAGCACAGGTAAAAAGCCACGAGGTGCCCCTCTCAAACGTTATAAGGATCAGTACAAGAAAAATCTGAAAAACTTGAACATCGATCCGAGTAACTGGTCCACAATAGCAGAAGATCGAAGTCGCTGGCGCTCAGTTACCTCAAATGCTCTTCAAAACTTTGAGCTGGAACGTCGAAGAATGGAGAATGACAAACGCCGGAGACGTAAACTCCTCCAGACTCAGCCACGTCTTCCACCTTCCATCAGCTGTAATGTCTGTGGTCGCCTGTTCCACGCTAGGATTGGATTGCTAAGCCATTAACGACACTTCCACGCCTGAACCGTGACTAAGGAAATCTCAGGAGAGAAATGAAAACTCGGATACGAGTAGCAGCCGACGACGACGACGAATGCGGAAACAGAGCAATTTATGTGACGTCGAAAATGACACGATTATTGGCTTTCGGGCTAGGAGCGAACGGATATTCATAACGGCTAAGACAATAAACAATTTTGCGTACCGCTGTGATAAAGTACAGTGATTCAAAACATTATAACCATCTACTTAAAGGAATGCTGGTCACCTCTGGAACGCGATTCAGCAGTGATTCTCCGTGCCTTGGATTTGACAAGATTTTGATAGGTTTCCAGAGGCTTGTGGCACCACGCTTCTCTTAATTTACGGTCGGTTGATTTGTGGGCACGAAGCTGGCGCCCGATAGCATCCCAACTGGGTTTCTTTGGATCCAGATAAGCCGAATTCTATGGCCAAGACATCAGCTTGAGTTCACTGTCTCTAAAGGAGGATGGTCGGCGATGTGCGGCATATCTGACGATAGAGTAGTGCTGGCGCAGGCACTAGTGTTTTGGAACAACAGTGTTCAGCGCACAGTGTTGAACATGGTGTTCCGCAATAGACGTCACCTATGTGTTCCCATGTTGACCCAACAATATTGTCAATTATGGTTGCAGTGGGTGCGGGATCATCGAGATTGGACTACGGAATAAAGGAATCATGTCGCTTGGTCGGATGAATCCCGTTTATTGTTAAGCCAGGTCGATGGCATCCAGGCGAACGGCTCCTCGGAACATCCAGCGCGCCATGGGAGCAGGTGGTGGGGGCAGTATTGTGTTATGAGGGACAGTCACCTGGGCTTCCATGGGTCCTGCCAGCTGTGGATTATGTGAACATCATTACGGACTACCTGTAACCCTATATGCTTGACGTCTTCCCTAACAGCGAGGGCATCTTCCAGCAGGATAGCTGTTCGTGTCACAAGGCCATAATCGTGTTGCAATGGTTTGAGGAGCAGAATTCTCCTGTTCTCTGATACTAACGGCAATTAAGTGCGAAAGTTTTCATTTGAAGCTGAATGGTGGATAGTCCTCATTCTGGTTAAAATGAAAGAAAATCTTCGATAAGGAACGTGGACATTTCAGTATACCGAGCGAGGTGGCGCAGTGGTTAGACACTGGACTCGCTTTCGGAAGGACGACGGTTCAATCCCGCGTCCGGCCATCCTGATTTAGGTTTTCCGTGATTTCCCTAAATCACTCCAGGCAAATGCCGGGATGGTTCCTCTGAAAGGGCACGGCCGACTTCCTTCCCCATCCTTCCCTAATCCGATGAGACCGATGACCACGCTGTCTGGTCTTCCCCAAACGAACCAACCAACCATTTCAGTATTCAAGGGGATAAGCAACTCGCGTATCTGGTAAATAGCACGGGTACGCAAATAGGATATATTTTTCTATTTCGTCCGCAAGGAGTGCGCACCGTTTATTCCTTTGGGATTTCCCTTTTTCCAGAGAGCTACTCAGCCGTGTCCATTGCAGCTGCGCCTACCACAGGAGAAATAGCCACCACAATTTTCAGCGTTAATATTAAAGTAGATAAGTGTTCACCCCTGTCAACTCAGTAAGGTGGCGTATCGACCTTCAGGTCACAATAGGACTACTGCCTAAAATATACACCACACATACTTGTGTTTTGGCTTCCGTTACGCTTACCTCATACTGGTATCTTCCGAGCGAGCGAAGTATGTGGCACCGTAGCGTAGCACTTGCAAATGGTCGCGAAAGCGGTACTATGGCATTAGAGTTTACTAGAAAATTCTGTTGTTTGTCGTAACTACTATCTGCATTTCAACCCATACGGAATGAAAGAATATTTACAGAGAGCATCATATCGCCAGATATTAAAGCATTATCGCTGTTAATTATTAAAATGTTCCAATTAGCATTTGAATCTGAGCTAATTACATAGCCACCATATTAAAATATTATCCCTATTAATACAGTAACTTTATCAGAAGTAAAATTTAATTTTGAAATTGTGGTGTAAATTGAGCGATTTCGATCCCACGGATATATAATTAGCCGCCTAGAGCTCCTGCCAGCTTGTTCGAAACTTAAAACCTGACTTTTCGGTGCCGTCCAGGGTTGAATCGGCACAAAACGAACAAGAGAACAACAGACTAAGCGAAGTACCTAGCAAACTACGGACGGAAGCGATACAATCATCCGAGAACTATCCACAGGACAGAACCTAACTTGCAACGATCAGTCTGACATCTCTAGACACTTACCGCATTAAAGTAACAAGGCCCTGTGGAGCTATTACTCGGTGTTATGACTGAAGTGGTGATAAAGTTTTTCTCTTCCGTTCTCTCTCTCTCTCTCCCACCTACTGTAAAGATCCGTACCTGCACCGCAGCACAAACGCGGAACCACTAAAAAAGTTCTCGTCAGATAAATCGTATCGGACAGAGTTTAATGGTTCCGTGGACGGAGCAGCGTAAAAACGTGCTTAAAAAGAGGAAATGTTTCATGTCAGACACTCAGCCGTCAAGATTTATGGCCGACAATTCCGCTTAATGCGTCTGTTTTATCGCCTGCCAGAACGATTGCTAACGATATGTCAGATTTTGGGGGATGGGCGAAGAGGGGTGGAGGGGTAGGGGAGAACAGTCAGCTGATGAACAGTTTTAGTCAGCGGAGCGGCAAAGTTTTTCGACGCGTTAGTAGAATCTGAAAGGGTAACGAGGGATTCCCTCATTGAAGAACTTTTTCCTGTAAAACAGGGTGTGCCATCGATTAAATTACTGAATTAATTCCGAAAACCGTCAAAAATTACACCGATATCCGACATCTGTGCGTCTGTACATATTACTGATAGAATCTCCTCTATGTGTAAGTTATTGAATCGTTATCCCTACTTTCAGTTGTAAATGTAGGTTTTGTACCAATCATCTATCCCTCAGTCTATTACTTTTCTCTTCAAAACATTCATTAGCTTGTTTCACTGTACTCTGTCGAAAACTCATTCCAAATCAATAAAAACAGCATAAATTTCTCTGCGTTTCTCTTATATCTTTCCCCTCTGACTCTCTTAATATATTTAAACACACTGAAATTACTGTGATTCGTAATGGTCCCCTGGACACTGCAAAAGGCACAATATACTTCACCACAGATGGCAATACAAGCTTTGCAGCATGACTAAAAGTAGATTGACATACAAAACTAGTTATAGGAAATGCAGATTAGATTCACTGGAAGAGATCTCAGGAAGTGTACTTGAGTATTGTCGGCCAGTCTGGGATCCGAGTCAGATAGGACTGAAAGATGATCTTCCATCTTCAGTGGCAGGCGCTACAAGAAAAATTGGACTTTGTGGTAAGTTTTATGGGACCAAACTGCTGAGGTCATCAGTCACTAGGCTTACACACTACTTAAACTAACTTACGCTAAGGACAACACACACAGCCATGCCCGAGGGAGGACTCAAATCTTCAGTGGGTGGACGCTACAACAGAGGTTATAAGGTGGCGTGGTCTCCTGACCATCATTTCTTACATATTCCGTCCTCACAATCGTACTCTGCACATCAAGACGCTTCATTCGAACCCAAACTCGATAAGGTAGAGTCAATTTTGTATGAAATCATGTAAGTGATATGCAAACCTAATAAGTAAATCACAAGTGCACACCGAGGTTGAAAAATGTCGAGGCTGGCGTACACAAAATGACGGCCACAGGAATTTTCGTTCTAAAGAGGAAACCAGCCCACTGGGAAGACTGTCCCTTCAGAGGGCTGGGTCAACAACATACCTACTTCAGCCAAAGCGACCGCCCAGAGAGAAGACAGCTTCTGCCGGAGTGAAGGGATAACGACCCTCGTGTTCGACTTAAAAGTAAATTCCACTGCATTGTGTGGGAGCACCCATAAGACGCATTTTTTTTACAGACCGACTGCATAGTTATGAAGTTCTCACAGGAGGACAGTATATGCCTAACGGAGATGCTACAGATTTCCGCATTGGTCCACTTAAACGAAACGTCATTCTCCTGTTTAAAAGAGCAACGCTGATTGGCGGAATATTTCTGACGCAAGGAGTCAGAGGAGTGAGGGAAAGCGGCGGATGATATACCCTTGCAACTTTTCCAGAAAAAGGGCCGTTCTGTTGTCGCTCTTGGAGCTGGAACACATAACGAGAGCGAGTGCGCTCGTATGTGTATGTGAAGAGCGATGAACAAAGTCTCTCCTCAGTACTTTACTGGGAGAGCACCTCTGTCGTTAGCGAATCGGAGTAACACTCTATATTGAGTCGCTTGCAATTAAGTGTTTTTCACTGTGTTGGCCGCCACACTTACTGTGCGGTGTGAACACGGACAGAGTACTAGTTAACCTCCTGCGAGCGAGTATTGAGTGGCATTGCAGTGGACTGGTTATCTGACCGGTGTACCACGCTAATAGACTAGGGGCGGATAGGAGTCCTTGACTTCATCAAGACGTAGGCGAAGATCAATCCAGATAGAAAGAGATGGTTGTGTTATTTGTCAGCGCCGGCCGAAGTGGCCGTGCGGTTAAAGGCACTGCAGTCTGGAACCGCAAGACCGCTACGGTCGCAGGTTCGAATCCTGCCTCGGGCATGGATGTTTGTGATGTCCTTAGGTTAGTTAGGTTTAACTAGTTCTAAGTTCTAGGGGACTAATGACCTCAGCAGCTGAGTCCCATAGTGCTCAGAGCCATTTGAACCATATTTGTCAGCTGTGAGCAGCGCAGGCAGCAGTCGTCGCAGCTCACGGTATTGTATGCTACAGCGTATGTGAGCCCCATCTGTCCTCCCTAACAGTACACTCCACTACATTTCTCACCCGACAGGCTTGACTGTACCTAGAAAAGTTATTCAAGTAGTATAGGTGTGGCTCTCAGTCATTCTGCCGAGTAAATAACATTCTTAAAGAAAAGGGAGAAAAGAACGTTTCCATACTTTGTAAAATAAGAGAATTCCTATCCATAAGAGGCAATCTACTGTTCCGAAAAGAACCCGGAAATTTATTATTATTTTATAAGAAAAAGTTTCACTTGATTTCTCAGAATTTTTTGTAATAAATAATATTTTTCGTTCGTTTAATGTTTTTCTTACCCTAACTAGCAATACTCCAATACCCAAGTATCCCACTAGTTATGTAAGAATATATAGAACATTTTAGTGTCTTTTCCCTACAGCAGACGACTCCAGAAGATATTTGTTGCTGAATGTTTTTCAAGCAGTTCTTGTTGGTACATTAGGTGTGTCTGTCTGACTTCTGTGATAGTGTGAGGTGGAAATTGTTTCTTGCAGAAGCCAAAGGGTACTTGTTGGATCAATTCATTGCGCAACTTGACAAAATAAAACCCACACGCTCACAAGGTGTTATGCATCATAGTGGGTACGCCGTTAAAATTGTCAGATAGTACCAGCACTTTGCTTCGTCGAACACGTATCTCACAAAAAGGGCATTAAGGTAAAATTAGAAAGAGTTGAGCTAATCTGAGGTCTACCGGCAAACGTTTTTCACACGGACCATTCGCGACTGGAGAGGGAAGAGTGGGATGTGACAGGGGTATCAGAAATACCCACCACCACACACCATAAGCATATTTGTGGACTACAGATGTAGATTAGTCTGTAATGAACCAAAAATGTCGAAAATATCCCTGAACAACCAACCTTCGAAATTTTATCGGTGAAGTTTGGGTTCATCCTGTGTAACAAGGTTAAGTTGTCACGGTCACATAAGGAACGGAAGACACAAGGCTCATCTTGGAGAACGGTTGCGCAGGCTATTATGTCTGGCTGGTACTCGCAGAGGTGGCGGCATCGATTTCCGATGTTATTCGCTACAGTGTTCCCCGCCTGACGCTTGATTCTAGTCTCCACAGCCGAAGCCTGCTTCGCGCTGCTGCTGTACGTTCCATATTTCATGGGAACGCGTGTCGTTCGGGTACACGCGTCGAACAGCCCATTCGGAAACTCGGAACTCCGCCCACGAGGATGAAAGCCTCATCACCCGCGTCTATATTCGCTTTAATCACATTAATTTGCAATGGACATGGCGCAGGCCGCTGTCGGAACGTTCGCGGATGTCACTTGCTTTGCATACGTGTTTGTAGCAGGCGGAAGCAGTTTTGACGCGGAAAGGAATCATGTTACACGAAATGCAACGTTTAGCTAGGGAATCTCAGCTAATCATCCAACCATGTGTACCACACGTTCCAGGCTAAACAATTACCGACAATGTGTCACAGCCAGTGAAAGAATTGAGGTAGAAATATAACGAGTTAAGAGGTGAAGTTAATGGTACAGAGGCTGGGTTTCATTTGTTTCACACTAAAATTGACGACCTAGGCTTTCATTCCTCATGCTGGCAATCGAATTCAATATTTTATTTATTATTATGTTTATGTTATTATTTAGTACCACTAGACTTTTCTGGTCAATAACCTGCTGTGTAGCGACGATGATTTTGGTTTATGCTTACCCATTTAGATGAAACTACCGATCCGGCTTCGCACGGGTAGGACTAAGTACGAGGGGTGTTCAATAAACATTGCAATTTACTTTTTTCTGAAAGCAGGCTGGCGTTATTCATGATTCCAATATATCATACTATTTCCCCCTCTTCTGATTACAAAACCCGTTTACAACATATCTCCGTTCAATGGAACAGCCTCACACCACCGTTCTGGGAGGTTCAGACCGCCCGCATGGTACCACTCTACTGGTCGATGTCTTGCTACATCAGTAATATCCCCATCATCCACTAATTGCTTCCCGCGGAGTACATCCCCCAATTGAGCCAGACAGATGGAAGTCGGAAGATGTGAAATCGGGGCTGTAGGGTGTAAGAGGAAGAAAAGTCTAATGAAGTTTTGTGAGTTCCTCTCGAGCGACCAAAGGCTCACCGTGCTTTTGTTGACTGCCAGGTCTCTCACACATTATGGAGCGCCTATGAAGCTCTGCGATGCTTTGGTTTTCCACCAAAAGAAATCCAGTGACGGCTCTCTACTTGGAACGCACCACCGTTACACATGCCATTTTGAAAGCTACCTACAGCGCCGCCATCTATCAGAACTTCACTCTACTATAGGTGCTGAATCTGAATATTCCACGATGTTCCGCAACAAATTCCGCAGTTTTCAACCGAAATAGACCACAAAAAAATTACTTATTGAACGTCCCTCGCATCTGTGTAGTGGAGCGTGTTTCGTTTGCGGGCCATCTCATAGAGTTATGAAAAAATTTCTGAGAACAACGTTAATTAAGTGAACATCATCACTTTCACACAGCTTACGCGATGTACGTAGCGCCAAGGAGCAGCTGAGATTTTCTATTTGGGCAGCAAAATAAACTCTATTACTTTATGTAAATTGTTCCTGGTTCCAGCGCAAAGGAAAATAAAGACAGGGAAATGCTAATAATCTTGTAAGAGTTTTCCAGATACTCGAGAAACATGAATATTAACTGAAAATCCGCAAAGAAATACGGATTATTTACACCCCTCCTCTGTTCATCATCTACGATGACCTTTGATCACTCTGTGATTTAAGACAAGCGTGACTCTTTGGAAACTTTATGCTTTGTAATATTGATCGGCACCGTAGGCCAAGACAAAGCGTGCTCCACTGCGACCGCGCAGAACAGAGGTAACACCATTCAAAATGGATTCGCAAACACGGCAGCGGAGGAAATCTTGAGGGACGAGTTGTGGCCTGCATAATCAGATGTGACTCCTTCAGCCAAGTCTTTTACAATTCAATCAGACGAAGCTGGTCGCTGTTTGAACGAAGTTTTACCACGGATTTTCTCATTCCTTCCGAGGAATGTCGTGTCTCCTGCCACCTGTAGTTATGCGAAGCATCAAACGAAATTGAATAATCCAAGCTAACTGAGGTAGCAAATTTATGAGAGGCAACAAAGTCGCCCAAAAACTTGATTTAGCCCCAACGTTTTCTTACTTGGCTATCCCCTAACCAATGTGAATGAAAAGCATTTTGAAGCAAACCAACAGATAACTTCTCTCAGCACCACAGTGCATGCAGTCAGAATTTCCTGACGTTTGTATGGTGGACTGTGCCTCGATTATAGCCATTTTCTGCCCTATCGTTAACAACAGAGTCACCCAAGCACGTTGCAAGGACCGGAAAGATGTTCAGTCTAGCAATTCACTCTTCCCACTTACCCAAATTCTTCTGAGGTTCCTTTGTATATCTTGTTGGTTTAGATCATCTAGTAGGATGTACAACACGGGTTTATTCGTAAGCACCTCTACAAAAGGCTACAAGACATAAATAAAAAGGACATGTATCAGTGGATAGATTATCTCCCCATGTTTTTAATCCATATTATAGGGTAATCAATATGGCCACGGCTGCGATGCGGCAAACATCAATGTGTGCGTACAATACATTTAGTAACATTGCACAAAACTGATACTTAGCTGTAAGGGAGTAGGTGCTGAGCTCTTTGTAATAAAGTAGTCTAGTAACAGTAAACATTTCAACACTTGGTAGTGGATTTATTAGCTCATTATTTCAGCTATTTTTATAATCACAACTTGAATTACACAACTTGTCTTAGATAAAAAGCCTATAGGTTTAGTTTCTATCAACACTAAGTATTGAATAGTGAGAAATCAAGCTATTAAAATACAAAACAATGGAATTAAGTAACCAAATGAGACATTGCTGAAGTACTTTCTACTGGACTGCAGCCTTATATTTTAAATACAGAGCTTTTCACTACATAGTAGTAACTGAGGGTTAAGTAAATTACTGAGTAAATATATAGAATTCTTACACACATTACTTACTCATTGTAATACGATGAGAGTATTCATGCATAAGCAACTGATTTGACATGGTGTTTTATTGAAATGCTATGTGCTTCTATATAGGTGACGAAGAATCACTTCTAATTATGCATATGAGATATGTAAACACGGATGACAAGAGGACGTGTCTTGAAACGAACGATTACGCATTGATGCACTGCATAGTGAAATAGGAAATGACATAAAGAGAAAAATAATAACAACAATATGGTTTTTGCAAAACTCTGAAAAAAGAATATGTTCATAACGTTTAAATGGTCGCTAAGCACTTTCTTTTGTTACAGCTGTTACTCAAAAAAGAGAGAGGAGCCGAAATTGCGATTGCGAACAAATACATTTAATAGTAATGCAAGTGGAAAATTTCATTTCTTAACTACCCCATAACTTTGTGTGACGCCCCAACAGTGTTTGCAAAAATTTTCATGTCACTAATAGTATATTTAGACCTAACACAGCTGATGCCAAGATATTCGCAGTCAGTAAAATGAAACATTGCTAGCGATTAAAAGTAAATATGAAGGAAAAATGCAATCCAAACACCTGTGAATCTTTATATTGTCACGACATATCAGCTGATTCATAACATTATGGAAATTTAGTAGCAAATGAAATTTTGAAGATATAAATAGTCTTGGCTGCAAAGCAGGCTTTAATATTTTATATTTTGCCAGTAACACGTTTCGCCTTCTTCAGGGCATTTTCATACGCAAACTTTTCATAAAAAAGGCATGACCCCGATTTAGTTAAATTTTGGACTACCAAGGAAAATATTAAAACCAACTTCTTGGCACAACAGCTGTTAGATACATAGGTTAGTGCCCATGCAAATATCTTAGCAAACAAACACCGTTGGCAATATTTTAAGAACGCTGTGTGGTGCCCGTTTAAAATAAAAAATAAATGGGATATAGTAGCCGAAAATATTCAGAAGCCAGTAAATGATCTTGTTCATCAAAGACACCGACACATACAACAGAAAAAAATTTTTAAAGCAATTTACTGATATATAATAGCGCTGAGTACACTAGAAGACACATTTAAAATAAATATAAGACCTCAGTAAGTAGTTGCCGTTGTCGAGTTTTAAGACACTTCGCGCAGTGCCCTACCACAATAAGCCAAAGCAGAATTCAAGACGAGTAAGCAGTTTATGCCTCTAAGCTACGTACTGCAAAATAAGGAGGCAGTGGATTACCTTGCAGAGTATATACTGCAGTCCTAAAGGCGCTAAAAACGGGATCAGGCCTACAGAAATGCATCACAAAATGTAACATGTCAGAAACAGCGTTGTACGTTTTCTGGCCTTGATAATACTGGCTATTGGACAACGAGAGATGTGCAGCTAGTGTGCGCCGCTCACGGCAGATGGCGCTAGGGGAAAAGAATTATGACAGAGTTATCTTAACACCCAAATGTAATGACGAGTTACAGAAATGGGCAATAGAAAACTAATAAAATTCCTTATTAAAAATATAAATAATATGCTTATATAAAAGGCTTTCAACGAGTAGAGATGAGTAACAATTTAAAAATTAAAATGTGTAAAGTATACACCACAACAGCGCAGGGGAGTAAAAATGTATGAAAGAACCTTGGGAAGTAAATTTTTGTAGATTAAGCGGAATGTATCCATATCGCACAACTGAATCTCTAAAAATGCAAAGTTAGGACACAAGGATATTTAAAACGTGTCCCACGATAACTATATGCACAAAAATAATGGAAATCAACAATAAAGCACCTGGATGTTAGCCTAAGTCACAAAATACGCTTCGGTAAAGCACGTGATTCTAAGAATCTAAAATTGGAAAAAAATTATAGAGATAAAATACTACAAAATGTGGGGTTGCAAATAGGCTAGTATAGATTGTAGATATCACACGATAAAAAGCGTAGTTCACAAGATAAATTATGAACGTATGTAAGTAAGAAAACCAGTGCACTTGAGAAAAATGCGCGAGGTGGCACCCCTCGAAATAGTGATACCCAGGCGTTAATTATTTACGCAAAAATGATGACCTCATAGTAACAAAGTACCGTCGGGGTCGGATGTCCACTGGTCTTCAGATGTTCTGCGAAGGGCGAGTTGCGTTTAACTTGGCCTTTCTCGCTCAAGAGACGTTCATGAAGCTTGGCTTTAAAAGTCCTGCAGTTTGGCCACTGTACGTAGATTGACACTCATTGAATTCGAGCAGGGAAACACCTGAATTTAGATATTTATCCTTGCTCGGCTGTTCGTTATGCATGTACTTGTACTGAATATTGATATTTGCAGTAAGGATCAGGTATAATTACGAGGGAATACCCCGTAATTTTATGGGTCAGTCTAGAAACTATCATGCACGCTATCGCAAACTTATACATGACATTATGTCAAAAATAAGTAATGAGTGGAGTGGTGCTGTCTCCGACGAGGAACAAAAGTGTCTCCGGACTCCACACAGGGAAAGTCATTTTGTCGGCGTCCCTTCCCCCAGGGGTTCCGCGTGCACCCCCTAAATTACCCCGCGGGGGATTAAACTTGGGTTGCACATCATGAGGCGGATCTCATTTTCAATTAAACTTTTTCAATAAATTTTTAATACGTCCCTTCCAGCCACCGCACCGCTTTCCTCAGTAGGGCCTGGAACTAACCTCGTACTTCAGTCCCCCTTCCGCGCCCTCTAGGTGCCGTCGAATGACACAGGAGGATAATGAGCGAGGAGACTGGGCGGATAGTGCACTCCCTTAAGCAGAAAACGGAGTTAATGTAGTCACTTCTAATCCGCTTTAATTCCTTGCGTCATCTCGTACAGTCCGCGATAGCAGGCCTCAAAGTCGTGTAGCATACTAATATGCAGTTAATCGAGCAGTTTCACAGATATTTACGGCACAGGAAGCAAATAACCTTGCTGTAAAACGGAATAACAAAGAAAATATTCATAATATAAAAAAATTAGTCGCGATTTTTTAATGAAGAATTTGTCCCTTTACGTCTCGCTTCTTCTTTCTGTGGTCCTCAGCCCCAAAATTGGTTTTATGGAAGTCTCCACGCTACTTTTTGCTGTGCCAGCCTCTACATTTCTGCAGAACTATTGCGGCCTACATCTATTTGAACCTGCTTACTGTATTCAAGCGTAGATCTACCTCTACATTGTTACCTACTACACTTCTTTTCCATCACCAAACCGACGATTACTTGATGCCTCAGAATATATCCTATCAATAAATCCCTTCTTTTAGTCACGTTGTACCATAAAACATATTTTTCCCGGATTAGTTTAAGGAACTGTCAATTGTTCAACCTATCTAGCTGATTGACGCTCTTCTGTAACACCACATAACAAAAGCTTCTATCCTTTACTTGTCTGAAATGTTTATCGTCCACGTATCACTCCTCACACAAGGCTGCACTTCATACAAATAGCTTCAGAAAATACCTCCTAACACTTAACTTTACATTATATATTAGGAAATTTCTTCTTTTCCTAGATGCTTCTTTTGCCATTGCCGTCCCACATTTTACATCCTCTCTATATCGGCGAGAGTCATTTGCTCCTCAAATAGCAAAGTGCAGCTACTGCTTGTAATGTTTCATTTCCTAATCTAATTCTCTCAGAATCATCTGACTGAATTCGGCTGTATTACACTAACGTTGTTTTACTTTTGTTGATAGCCACCTTATAACCTCTTTTCAAGACACTACCCGTTCCCTTCAACTCTCTTTAAAGTACTCTGCCGTCTCTGCCATAACTGCAATGTCATTGGCAAACCGAAAAGATTGTATCTCTTCTCCCTGAAATTTAATTCTCTTACGAAATTTGTCCTTAGTGTCTGTGAACAGACTAAATACCGCGGGGGAGACGCTAAAACCTTGTCTCACTCCCTTCTTAACTAAGGCCTCTTTAAAGCTTCCTGCGATTCTTAATACAACAGTCTTGTTTCTGTACAAGTTGTAGACAACTTCCTATTACAACTTCCTTACCCCTGCAACCTTCAGAATTTTGATCAGTATGGTCTACTCATTATTGTTAAACTCTTCCTCTAAATCTCAAAACGCTACATATTTGGAATTGTCTTTCTTTGACTCACTTTCTAACATAAGTCGCAGTGTCAGTATGGCCTTCGTCCACAGTTATTGTATCGTCCCTTCTTTTTCTCTTCTCCGCAAACTTTCTCGTGCGTTCACTAATGGCTTACGTCTTGTACCATGAGATCCTGAAAGCCTGTGGATTTTCAGTTGTCAGGACAGAAATTTCCCCTTTAGTTTTATGATGTCGTCGTCCCCACCTTTTGCATCAGATTCACCAAAATTAAATGGATGGCTGGATCGCTGTGGGATGAAATCAATGAAGGTGTAACGATACGAAATAACGTCAAAGGAAATCTCTGGTTACAGTGTTCATAAAACATTGGTGAAAACATAGGTGACATCGAATGCTTGACTCATGCTTGGATGCGTAATCAAGTACCCTATGATTAAAATAAATTTGATAATTAGTTTAAAGTAATATTTTATAAAGCAGGAACAGGATAAAATTTAATTAAGCTGAAGCAGGGCAACATTCTGTGACTCAAACTATTGAACAATGATGAACACCGTGTGCTTATTTATTTTATGTGTACAGTAGTGTCTTTTGTGTATGTCACCCACGTAAGTGAACTGTTTGTAGCGGACGCTGGAACTTGCACATACACTTCGGAGGAGTTACATACAAACCAATCACTAAGGAACTCCCTCAAGAATGGATCTCTCCCTCAAGAATGGATATAAAAATTTCTTACAAAACGGTTAGATTGATGCGTAAATGCTGTACAGTTTGCAAAATTTATGAAATGCGTTTACTCCTGCTACTATGATGCAATTGTGTCAATTGTTTACTTACCGAGTAAAATTAAGTAACTAAAGAAGGTTAGGGGGACTGCTGGCAAAATCGGCAAAGGTTCCCTCTAAGAATCTCAAGTTCGGCTAAACCCTCGGTAGCACCCGCCCAAATTTATAATGAATTTTAAAAATGTGCGTTTACAGAGAAAACCTGCTAAGTTGTCCTAGGCGCCTGCAGGTAGGCAACCACTTGACACACCTCCGATTTCAGTTGCCTGCCGGCATGCATGTGTCAATGTCGCACACCTCAGTGATCGCACCACAAGAGGGCGTGAAAGAGGAGCACTGAAAACCCATAAGCACCATTTGCTGCTTCTGATCACGTTCAGATTTCGTTGAATGGTTTTGAACGGTCGCTAGTAGTTCCACTATCTGCACCACAGCAAAAACTGCGATCGCACTGCACTCCAAAGTGATGAGCTCACGTTCAATGGTGTTGCTATCCCACGATGTCCTTAGAGAAGGGAGGTGTCAGCGGTATCAAATATTGTCAGGAATGTCTTCCTGTTTCCCATCGCACTGCAGACTGAGGTTTTCGACGGCTAAATGTGTGGGAATCAATGTCCCTACGAAAATGGCGGTTTCATTGACAACTTTCATGCCACCCCCTGAGGCTTTTCGTGTCGAATCTGAGGTTCGGTGTGTCTGAAATGTATTCCTAGGTCACTTGTAAAAAAACCGCGTTATATCAGCGATGGGCGTCGCGGTTCTTACCTTTATCGCAGAGACGTCAAAAAAAGGAGTGAAATGTGGGTAAGAGGTCTGTGACGACCTTCCCATTGTGTGAGACGTCCATGGTGGCGTTGGGCAGAATTGTGGTGAAATGTGTTGCCAATGTGATATCACTAACCCACTTTATACGTCACAAGAACTTATGAGCTCTGGCCTTTCTTTCGCGTGTGTCTACGCCTTGCTGTTGAAGCGTTGTCGAGCCCGTGGATGACGTGGCATGATGCCACGCTTTTGCAGCACTACAGAGAAATGTTGTAGGTAACTTTGAGCCAAATTTCATACTTATGCATCGCAAAAGGAGACAGTTAGGGGGTTCCTAGAAAGTGATCATTTAATTCCGTTGTGCTGTGTAGTTACGTATGAGTCACTAAGATCCACAAGGGCCCAAAGTGCAGACACAAAGTTTTGAGAAAAATATGTGTTCGTGAATATCACATTTTTAGGCAAACCATTAGCCTCATACGTTTGACCTTTTTTTTAAACTAAGTCTCAGCACCTTATTTTTCCTGTGAAAAAGTAATGTAACCACTTTATATTATGAAATTTTAAGTAATATCTGGGATTATTATTATGAAGTCACAAAATTTACATATATAAGCTTGTGATACCACTGTCCATTGACAGGTGAAAAAGTTTGTAATGTAATACTAGAATCATAGCATAAAGAACTGGTACTAAAAGCACTATGGCATAAATGACCTATTCTGTCACATCATGGTCCTCATACTCAGTTTTATTGAGCGCATTCTGTGGCCTGAGGTTCAGATAAAACTACCCTCTTCAGGCTATAAATCTAGTAGTTTTCTTTTGTGTTTCAGCATTGATATTTGCCTTCCATCTCTGTATTTTGGCGCTAAGTTTTGCAAGGCATCTACAAGCTGGGGGAAAATGACAAAATGTGGTCTACCTTGACGAGAATTGACATGGTAGTTTAAATTTACATTTATCTTGTTGGCGACATAGGCGTCTCTCCGTAGGGTCACTCTGTTCACGGTATTCATCTACTCTTCACCGTTGCTCTTTTTCCACCTTGTGACATTTTTTTCCACTGCTTTTCATCCCTTATACTTTTTACCTTCTTTGCAACATTTCATTACTACAACTTCCATCTTCAACAGCTACCATATCGAAAACACAATACTGCAAATGTACATTTGATTATGAAGTAATACTACGTAGGTAGTATAGACATTAAATTATGTTGGCAACACTAGTTAACGACTGAGCAGCACAGAGCGGCACAATCATACACTGGGACGACAAAAGTAAAATCGTGTCGGATCTCCTTTTGCCTGGCAGAGTGCAGTTACTCGTCGTGGAATGGACTCAACAAGTTAGAAGTTCCCTGCGTCCATAATTGCGAAAGTGTTGCCGATGCAGGATATTGTGCACGAACTGACCTCTTGACAACGCCCCATAAACGTTCGATGGGATTCATGTCTCGCGATCTGGGTGGTTAAATAATTCGCTCTAAATGTCCAGAATGTTCTTTAAACCATTCAAGAACAATTGTGGCCTGGTGACACGTTTTGGAACATGAAGTCCATGAATAGCTGCATACGGTCTCCAAGTAGCCGCACATAACCGTATGCAACCAATGATCGGCTCAGTTGGATCAGAGGAGCCAATCCAATCCAGCTAAACCCAGTCCATACCATAATGGTGCCACAACCAGCTCGCACAGTGCCTTGTTGACAACTTGGGTCCACGGCTTCGTAAGATCTGCGCCACATCCGAACCCTACCATCACCTCTTACCAACTAAAATCGGGACTCACCCGACCACGCCACAGTTTTCCAATCGTCTAGGGTCCAACCGATATGGACATGAACACAGGAGAGGCGCTGCAGCCGATATCGTACTCTTAGCACAGGCACTCGCATCGGTCGTCTGCTGCCATAGCACATTAATGTCAGATTTCGCAGCACTGTCCTAACGGATACGTTCGTCGTACTTCCCACATGGATTTCTGCGCTTATTTCCGACAGTGCTGCTTACTGTTAGCAATGACAACTCTATGCAAACACCGTTGCTCTCGGTCGTTACTGCGTTGTCTGCGGTGATCGGTAATGCCCGAAATTTGGTATTCTCAGCACATTTTTGACACTACCTACATCTAAATCTATATCTACATTTATACTCCGCAAGCCACCCACCGGTGTGTGGCGGAGGGCACTTTACGCGCCACTGTCATTACCTCCCTCACCGGTTCCAGTCGCGTATGGTTCGCGGGAAGAACGACTGCTGGAAAGCCTCCGTGCGCGCTCGAATCTCTCTCTAATTTTACATTCGTGATCTCCTCGGGAGGTATAAGTAGGGGGAAGCAATATATTAGATACCTCATCCAGAAACGCACCCTCTCGAAACCTGGACAGCAAGCTACACCGCGATGCAGAGCGCCTCTCCTGCAGAGACTGCCACTTGAGTTTGCTAAACATCTCCGTAACGCTATCACACTTACCAAATAACCCGGTGACGAAACGCGCCGCTCTTCTTTGGATCTCCTCCGCCAACCCGACCTGGTACGGATCCCACACTGATGGTTCAAATGGTTCAAATGGCTCTGAGCACTATGGGACTTAACTTCTGTGGTCATCAGTCCCCTAGAACTTAGAACTACTTAAACCTAACTAACCTAAGGACATCACACACATCCATGCCCGAGGCAGGATTCGAACCTGCGACCGTAGCAGTCCCGCGGTTCCGGACTGCGCGCCTAGAACCACTAGACCACCGCGGCTGGCCCACACTGATGAGCAACACTCCAAGTATAGGTCGAATGAGTGTTTTGTAAGCCACCTCCTTTGTTGATGGACTGGTATCCGCCTTACCAACAATTAATTTTATATGATCATTCCACTTCAAATCGTTCCGCACGCATACTCCCACATATTTTACGGAAGTAACTGCTACCAGTGTTTGTTCCGCTATCATGTAATCATACAATATTGATTTCCCTAACGAATTCCGAAACGCAATGTACCATGCGTCTAGTTCCAACTATCATTCCCCGTTAAAAGTCCGTTAATTCCCGTGGGAAACCTTCTCACATGAATCACCTGAGTACAAATGACAGCTCCGCCAATTCACTGACCTTTTGCATCCTATGTACGCGATTCTGCCGCCATCTGAAAAAGCGCATATTGCTATCCGATGACTTGTCACCTCATCGTACTTCGTACTTTGGCCCTTACGGAAATGATAACCAGAGAAACCTGCGAGACAGCTATTCGTGAATGCTCATATATGCAGTGTGGGCATACATCACAAATAAAGTTGGATTATCGTAAGATCAACCGATGCCAGGAGCATCGTTACATGCTACGAGGGTCGTTGAATAAGTAATCCCCCACATTTTATTAAAAAGCCGTTAATATACACAGACAAAAATCCTTGTTGCTGCTTCACAATTGATGTTTGTTCTGTGCGCCGGTGAACCGTTCTGGCAGACGGCAGATCCGTAGTATAGCGTCAAAGTGGCGTCTACATACGACACACGTTACAAGCAGCGTGCTGTTGTTGAATTCTTGGTGTGCAGAAAAAGATACCGTGATGAACATCAATAAACGTTTGTGTGTAATGTATGGCAATGCTGCAGTTGATAGTACACTTAGGCGATGGTTAAATAAAGTTACAGCCTCAGGAAATGCAGAAACAGAGCTCCATGGTCAGCCACGCTTGGGGCGTTCTGTCACAGCCACTGCTCCAGACATGCTGAACCGTGTGGATGCCATTATTCGTGCCAACCGGCGCGTCACAACTCGGCAATTTGCTGCATCTGCAATGATCGAGACTCTCGGATAGTCAAAGAGATGCTCACGATGGGTTCCTCGAATGCTCACAGCGGACCAAAAGATTCTAAGAAAGGCCATTTCATCTGAATTGTTGGAGCGTTTGGAGACCGACGGAGAGGCCTTTCTGTCACGGATCGTTACGGGGGACGAAAGCTGGGTGCATCATTTTGCGCCGGAAACGAAATGGCAGTCCATGGGGTTGCATAATCCTCATTCACCACAAAAGAAGAAATCCAAGACAATCCCCTCTGCCGGGAAAGTCCTCTGGGATTGTGATGGCGTCATTCTCGCGGATGTGATGCCAAGACGGTCAACCATTAATTCAGAGGCATAGGTGAAGATTCTGAATAAACTCAAAAACGTTTCCGACGTGTTCGATCGGCCAAGAATCCAGCAGAAATCTTGCTCCAACACGATGATGCACGCCCACACACAAGTCTGAGAACCCGGGAACACATCGCCAAATTGGGTTGTACATCATTGCCTCATCCACCCTGCAGTCCACACCTGGCACCCTCGGTCTTCCATCTCTTTGGGCCGCTTAAAGATTCTCGGCGGGGAACGCACTTTGGAGATGACGAGAGTGTCAGTCATGTAGTGAAAAGGGAATACATGCTCTTCCACAACGTTGGCGTATGGCCATAGTTGGTGATGGAGACTACATAGAAAAACAGGACATGGTCAAGACATGTTGATGTATATCATAACCAAATTCTGACTCTCAACAATAAATATGCTCTGACAAAAAAATGTGGGTCATTACTTATTCAACAAACCTCGTACAGTCTCAAAATTGACGACCTTGCACTTAGGTCATCACGGTTCCCAGCGCCTCATGTACACTCATGCTTATAAATTAAGGATAATTGCAGAATGTGGTGCCACACAATGTAACACTACACAAAACTGGCGCTAATAGCACAGGGTCATAGGGAACACACACGACACAGATCCGTAAGTCCATGGTATTGGTGATAAGTTGAGAAACCCGTCCCGAAACACATGTGCTACAAAACGCCACTGTTTCCTGCGCATGTACCCCGACATCAAAGTGGGTATGATCATCATGCACACGTACACAGGCAGCACAGTGGGTTGGCATACACAGGATCAGGTGGTCGAGCAGCTGCTGGGGTATAGCCTCCCATTCTTACACCAGAGCCCGTCGGAGCTCCTGAAGTGTCCTAGGTCTTTGAAGACGTGCAGCGATACGTCGATCGACAGCATCCCAGACGTGCTCGATGGGGCTTAGGTCTGGAGAACAGGCAGGCCACTCCATTCGCCTGATATCTTCTGTTTCAAGGTACTCCTCCATGATGGCAGCTCGGTGGGGCCGTGCGTTATCATCCGTCAGGAGGAAGGTGGGACCCACTGCCCCCTGAAAAGGCGGGCATACTGGTGCAAAATGACTTCCTGATACACCTAACTTGTTACAGTTTTCCTCTAGCAAAGACATACAAGGGTGTTCGTGCACCAGTCATAATTCCACCCCACACCATCAAACCACGATCTCCATACAGGTCCCTTTCAAGGACATTTAGGGGTTGGTATCTGGTTCCTGGTTCACGCCAGATGAAAACCCGGCGAGAATCACTGTTCAGACTATACCTGGACTCGTCCGTGAACATAACCTGGGACTACTGTTCCAAAGACCATGTACTGTGTTCTTTACACCACGCTTTACGGGCTCTCCTGTGACCAGGGGTCAGTAGAATGCACCTTACAGGTCTGCAGGCGAATAAACCATGTCTGTTCAGTCGTCTGTAAACTGTGTGTCTGGAGACAACTGTCCCAGTGGCTGCGGTAAGGTCCCGAGCAAGGCTACCTGCAGTACCCCGTGGCCGTCAGCGGGCAATGATTTTGAGATATCGGTCTTCTTGTGGTGTTTTACACTGTGGACGTCCCGTACTTTATCGCTGGAATCGTTGCCATAATCTTGAGATCACACTTTGTGGTATACGGAGGGCCCATGCTACGACCTGCTGTGTTTGACCAGCCTCCAGTCGCCCTAGTATTCTACCCCTCATAACGCCATCAATACGCGTTCTTTGAGAAATTAGCACGCCTGAAAATGTCTGCACACTTACTCCCTGCACCAACACACCTCTGCGTATGTGGACTGCTGCCAGTGCCACCGTGCGACGACCGCAGGTCAAATGCACCGCATGGTCATACCCCGAGGTGATTTAAACCGACAAACCGCTCACCAGAGCGTTGTTTCACCATGTATCAGCATTACCCTTAATATATGAGCATGAGCGTATTTTCCCGTTGCGCTGTCAGCATTTCAGGGGTTGTTCTGTTGCTACAGAGGGAAATAACCGACATGTTGGGTAGGACAGAGGTTTGGGCACGCCTCAGATTCCAGACGCGTCGTCTGGGTATACCACACGTGGCGCCGTCGCCTCGGCTTCCGTAATCTCTCCCCCCCCCCCCTCTCCCCCCCCCCCCCCGTTCCCCACACACTCTCTCCCTTCCCCCTAAGCGTGCGTGCACGTACGGCGGAACAGCTAGTACACCGCACGGCTTGTCCAGTGAAATTGCCTCGCGGCTTTCCAGCAAGATAGCCCGTTTGTCAGAGAATGCGCACGTGACTCGAATGTCTCTGCCGCGTGCTTAAA
Source organism: Schistocerca piceifrons (assembly GCF_021461385.2). NCBI lineage: Eukaryota > Metazoa > Arthropoda > Insecta > Orthoptera > Acrididae > Schistocerca > Schistocerca piceifrons. The sequence goes on from NC_060139.1 coordinate 952,543,315, forward strand.
GTATGTAGCACTAAGCCTCCTGTAAACATTGCGTCCCGCGTTGCCTTTGGCACGTAAACCGCCAGCTCCAGCTTTGTCCACTACTTAAAAAAAACTTCGTAAGGTCGGCGTTTAGCTTCTCCCCAAGATCTAACCCATCGGAGATAGTGCTGGGACTCACCCTTGCAAAAAGCGGTTTCTACATCACGAACCTACAATTCTATTTTTTCAAAAAAGGAACAGATGCTTTTAGTGCTATCTTGCCTCTTCTATACTCTACCCTGCACAAGTCTCTTCACCTCTGCATAACAACTCCAACCTACATCCCTTTTAACCCCTTTTACTGTATTCTTGCCTTGTTCTCAGTCTATACGCACGCACATTACCAAACTGTGGATTCCCTGATGTGTATCTTCTTTCAGTCAAGTTGCACAAATTTCTTTTTCCCCCAGTTCGATTCAGCAATCCTCATTTGTTACACCATCTACCCATCTAATCTTCAGTATTCCCTTTCCAAAGATTTCGTTCATTTCCATTACTGACTGCTTGCTCAGTGTACAGCTTGAACAACATCGGCGAGAGCCTACAGCCACGTCCCTCTCACAGTTAAAAACATAAATACATAAATGAACAAAAAAGTAGGGAAAAAGAGCGCATGGTGATATCAAGCGTGCGATCCCCGTCGTTCGGCGGCCTGTCCCAAGTCCCTCCATTTGACAACAGTGCAGCCGTCTCACTGTCATGCACCTCTATTCCTGCAACTTCAGTCATGAAGATAACCTTTCGCTCCCTCCACTTCACCAGCGCTACGGACAGAATTTCAAAGAGTGTGTTCCAGTCAACACTGTGAAAAGCCTTCTCTAATTCTATAAATACTATAAACGTAGATTTTCCTCTCTTCAGTCTGTCTTGTGAGATAAGTCGGGATTTAACTGCTAAGTTCATCAGTCCCTAAGCTTACACACTTCTTAACCTAAATTATCCTAAGGACAAACACACACACCCATGCCCGAGGGAGGACTCGAACCTCCGCCGGGACCAGCCGCACAGTCCATGACTACAGCGCCTGAGACCGCTCGGCTAATCCAGCGCGACGACTATCCTACACTAACAGGGAAAGTATCTCAGCTCGTTTGGCTAAAACTGAATAAAAATTATTTCAAAATGTCGAGATGTGTTTGTCCTACTACCCATCAAAACCAGTTACCAGACAAAGTTTGCATTTGTGTGCAGACGATGTTTCAAGGATAACGAACAGAAGACTGCAGAAGCGTAAGTCGCTGGAGAAACACTGCCGTGGAACAGACAACTCTGACCAGCTGGTTCGCATGAGTCGTAAATCAGTCGTTGTTTGCCAAACAGCTACTCTTCTTTGCTTGAAAGAACACATGTTAACATACACACAATGTTTTTACCTTATTTCTCATAGAACTGTAAGGGGCAGTCAAACGAAAGCGAGACACATGGAAAAAGTAAGTAAACTGTTTATTATTTGAAAAGTAATCGCCGTAATTGTTAATGCATTTATCGCACTGTGAGACTAGGCGATCAAAGCCTTCACGGAAAAATGCACTACTGGCCATTAAAACTGCTGCACCATGAAGATGTATTACAGACGCGAAATTTAACCGGCAGGAAGAAGATGCTGTGATATGCAAATGAATAACTTTTCAGAGCATTCACAAAACGTTGGCGCCGGTGGCGACACCTACAACGTGCTGACACGAGGAAAGATTCCAACCGATTTCTCTTTCACAAACAGCAGTTGACCGGCGTTGCCTGGTCAAACGTTGTTGTGGTGCCTCGTGTAAGGAGGAGAAATGCATACCATCACGTTTCCGACTTTGATAAAGGTCAGATTTCAGCCTATCGCGACTGCAGTTTATCGTATCGCGACACTGCTGCTCGCGTTGGTCGAGACCCAATGACTGTTAGCAGAATATGGAATCGGTGGGTTCAGGGGTGTAATACGGAACGCCGTGCTGGATCCCAACGGCCTCGTATCACTAGCAGTCGAGATGACAGGCATCTTATCCACATGGCTGTAACGGATCGTGCAGCCACGTCTCGATCCCTGAGTCAACAGATGGGGACGTTTGCAAGACAACAACCATCTGCACAAACAGTTCGACGACGTCTGCAGCAGCATGGACTATCTACTCGGACACCATGGCTGCGGTTACCCTTGACTCTGCATCACAGACAGGAGCGCCTGCGATGGTGTGCTCAACGACGAACCCGGGTGCACGAATGGCAAAACGTCATTTTTTCGTATGAATCGAGGTTCTGTTTACAGCATCATCATGGTCGCATTCGTGTTTGGCGACATCGCGCTGAATGCACTTTGGAAGCGTGTATTCGTCATGGCCATACTGGCGTATCACCCGGCGTGATGGTAAGGGGTGCCATTGGTTACACGTCTCAGTCACCTCTTGTTCGCATTGACGGCACTTTGAACAGTGGACGTTACATTTCAGAGGTGTTACGACCCGTGGCTTTACCCTTCATTCGATCACTGCGAAACTCTACATTTCAGCAGTATAATGCACGACCGCATGTTGCTGGTCCTGTACGAGCCTTTCTGGATACAGAAAATGTTCGACTGTTGCCCTGGCCAGCGCATTCCCCAGATCTCTCACCAATTGGAAACGTCTGGTCAATGGTGGCCGAGCAACTGGCTCGTCACAATACGCCAGTCACTACACTTGATGAACTGTGGTATCGTGTTGAAGCTGCATGGGCAGCTGTACCTGTAGACGGCATCCAAGCTCTGTTTGACTCAATGCCCAGGCGTATCAAGGCCGTTATTACGGCCAGAGGTGGTTGTTGTGGTAACGATTTCTCAGGATCTATGTACCCAAATTGCGTGAAAATGTAATCGTATGTCAGTTCTAGTATAATATATTTGTCCAATGAATACCCGTTTATCATCTGCATTTCTTCTTGGTGTAGCAATTTTAATGGCCAGTATTGTACTTTCTGTTGTCTACAAAACCATGAATGTACCCAGACGTGCAGCTCTCAGTCCGAAGCAAATCGACGAGCACGAATCCCTTTTTTCAGGGTTCCACAAATATGGAAATCGGATGGAGAGAGATCGGAATTGTATGGAGAATGTGTAAGGGCTTCAAAGCGAAACTTCTGCAGCGAATTTGAAACAACAAGCACGCCAGCTCCAGGAGAGTCATGACGACCTTTTTCTTTGACTGCACGGGCTCATAGCACATGGAGTTTTTGCGACACGGTGCCACTGTTAACGCACAGTGGTACGTGGAAATTTTGCAAAATCTGATGCTTGCTACAAACTCCAGAAATGTTGATGGTCGTCATCTCTCTGTTGCAGGACAACGCATGTTACACAGGTTGTAAGCTTCTTTCGACTACGCTGCAGAAGTTTCGCTGGGAAGCCCTCACTCAATTTTAATGCAGTCCCGATCTCTCCCCATCCAATTTCCATAAAGACATTCGTTGCCGCCGGTTTGCTGCCGACGAAGAGGTGTACGCCCGGGCACCATCATAGTTCCGTACGCAACTGCAAACACTTTTCCATTAATTATTCACCCTCTCATCTCACAGCGGGGTAAAGTATAAACAGTTACGGTGATTAAATTTGAAATAATAAACAGTTCACTTACTTGTTTTCGATCTGTCTCGTTTTTATTTGACTGCTCTGTATGCAAAGGCGGATTTTCAGTGAAGTGATGAAAACGCAGCCGAAAGGAACAGTGTGTGTATTTGTTAAGGGTCTTACTCCTTTCCTAACTTTTTGTTTACTCGTCTTTATCCTCACACCTGGTTTCTGTATATGTTAAATATGGCACTTCAAAATTTAAGTTTAAGTGTAAATTTTAAGCGCTACTACAAGAATATCCATACACAGTCCATTCTCCTATATCAGTGAGAAAATACTTTTTCCTCTTACCTTCTCTCACAAGTAAACTTCACTCGAAGCACGTAAAATTTCTCTCGCAGCTCCAGTAGCACTTCAGCGGCAGCGAAGTTAGCGAGCGAGAATTCGTACCGTGACGCCAGAGTCAGGCAAACAACTGCGCAGGACAACTTGTCAATAGCAGTTTATTCGTGGACTGCGTACAAGTATTTACCCTAGCGAGCGGGATTCTCACTCAGAAATGTGTAGCAGATGTGCGACAGCACGCTAACATCAGACGAGCAACATCAAAGAGATTGGCAGAACTGTCGATATGCGCGCTGCACAGCCGAGAGTCGATAGCGCTCTCGAAATAGTCGGGAGCCTTTTGCGGCTCTCCATCGACTCGTTTCGCAGCCTATCGCTCGACATGTTGTAACAGCTGTTGTTACATCAGTTTATCTGGGCGAAGGAAGAGATTTCAAAACTCCAAACGCTTAAATATGTCTTTCATTTTCGCCCCACAAGTGAATGATTTTACTTCGACAAAATATTAGGACCAGGGTATTTCTGTACGCTTAGAACTGAAACAACTATCATTTTCCCATTAGTATACTATATAATTACCAGAAGTCGGTCGGTAATATACAGTATAATGTGGATTTAGCTAATTTGCATTTAAACCAGAGAAAAGCTCTCTCTACCTACTGAATTTCGGTGAAGAAAATGCTTAGACACGAATAAGGCTCACATACTGAGTCGATTTCTAGTTCTGCTGCCACTAACGTCTGAAGTTGATGAAGATCAGACAACTGGCTCGAAACTGTTCATTTTTTGTTCTGCTTAACTGCATGTAGACGTAACAAAGATGCAAAAATATATTAAATTAATAAAAAATATATTAAATTAATAAAAATATATTAAATTAATAAAAATATTTTCACCGTAATTTAACTCTTGGAAGATGTGTAGGGACTGAAAACGCGTTTTGATCACAAATGGCTCTTAAAAGGTTTCACATTTCCACTTTCCATTATTACGTAAGTGCATACAACTAATTTATTTTATATGGTACCGATTGTAGCAAATTAGCGTACTTTTCTGCGTAATTTAAGTCATCACACAATATAAACTACTGGCCATTAAAATTGCTACGCCACGAAGATGACGTGCTACAGACGCGAAATTTAACCAACAGGAAGAAGATGCTGTGATATGCAAATGATCAGCTTTTCAGAGCATTCACACAAGGTTGGAGCCGGTGGCGACATCTACAACGTGCTGACATGAGGAAAGTTTCCAACCGATTTCTCATACAAAAATAGCAGTTGACTAGCGTTGCCTGGTGAAACGAGAAATGCGTACCATCACGTTTCCGACTTTAATAAAGGTCGGATTGTAGCCTATCGCGATTGCGGTTTATCGTATCGCGACATTGCTGCTAGCGTTGGTCGAGATCCAATGACTGTTAGCAGAATATGGAATCGGTGGGTTCAGGAGGGTAATACGGAACTCCGTGCTGGATCCCAACGGCCTCGTATCACTAGCAGTCGAGATGACAGGTATCTTATCCGCATGGCTGTAACGGATCGTGCAGCCACGTCTCGATCCCTGAGTCAACAGATGGGGACATTTGCAAGACAACAACCATCTGCACGAACAGTTCGACGATGTTTGCAGCAGCATGGAGACCATGGCTGCGGTTACCCTTGACACTGCATCACAGACAGGAGCGCCTGCGAAGGTGTATTCAACGACGGACCTGGGTGCACGAATGGCAAAACGTCATTTTTTCGGATGAATCCAGGATCTGTTGACAGCATCATGATGGTCGGATCCGTGTTTGGCGACATCGCGGTGAACTCATATTGGAAGCGTGTATTCGTCATCGCCATACTGGCGTATAACCCGGCGTGATGGTATGGGGTGCCCATTGGTTACACTTCTCTGTCACCTCTTGTTCGCATTGACCGCAATTTGAACAGTGGACGTTACATTTCAGATGTGTTTCGACCCGTGGCTCTACCCTTCATTCGATCCCTGCGAAACCCCACATTTCAGCAGGATAATGCACGGCCGCACGTTGCAGGTTCTGTACGGGTCTTTCTGGATACAGAAAATGTTCGACTGCTGCCCTGGCCAGCACATTTTCCAGATCTCTCCCCAACTGAAAACGTCTGGTCAATCGTGGTCGAGCAACTGGCTCGTCACAATACGCCAGTCACTATTCTTGATGAACTGTAGTATCGTGTTGAAGCTGCATGGGCAGCTGTACCTGTACACGCCATCCAAGCTCTGTTTGACTCAATGGCCAGGCGTATCAAGGCCGTTATTACGGCCAGAGGTGGTTTCTCTGGGTACTGATTTCTCAAGATCTACGCACCCAAATTGCGTGAAAATGTAATTACATGTCAGTTCTAGTATAATATATTTGTCCAATGAATACCCGTTTTTCATCTGCATTTCAAATGGTTCAAATGGCTCTGAGCACTATGGGAATCAACTGCTGAGGTCATAAGTCACGCAGAACTTATAACTACTTAAACCTAAATAACCTAAGGACATCACACACATCCATGCCCGAGGCAGGATTCGAACCTGCGACCGTAGCGGTCGCGCGGTTCCAGACTGTAGCGCCTAGAACCGCTCGGCCACCGCGGCCGGCGATCTGCATTTCTTCTTGGTGTAGCAATTTTAATGGCCAGTAGTGTATAACGTGGAATTAACCACGCAAATATTCTTAAGCAGTGCAGGAGCGGACGACATACTGCTGACGAACACATTATAATACTGTAGTAAAACAAGAGTAATCATCATTGCGAGGCCTGTCAGTTTACCAAAAAAAAAGATATTCTCCTACCTAGGCGAACACCTTGCGCCACCTAGCCTGGTGGAAACTTTGATGGTGCGTCGTTAATAGATAATGGGCAATAGACATAAAAGTGGGAAAGCGGTGTCGGTACTAAGGTGGCCATCATGGAAGCGGACGCTTTCCTTGCGCGAATTACAACCTGTTAACTACTAAACGCATCTCGAAAGCACCAGACAGAGATTGATAGGTCGGTAATGCCTTCTCGGCTAACTGCAAAGACGACCTACTTCCAACGGCTTTGGTTTTCGCGCCCGTAAATAAAACTTATCCCATCAAGATTTAACTTCATTAGCCGCGCGCCTCCGTCTCAGAAGTTTGAAGCACCCCATTAATTTCGCTGCATAAAGGCCTGCCAACGAAGGAGGGAATTACATTGTTATTGCTTGTCGGCAATCTCCGTCCAGCGGCAAACGCAGGCCGAGGCGTCGACACTGTGTCCTAACCCCACGAATGGATGATTCTATTTAGCAAGCCCGCACTCAAGTTCATCCGCGAAAATGCGGAAACATTTCCACCCCAACAGCATCGCGTCTGTTCCATCGGAGTGACAAGGAACGGGTTGTATATATTCGTTTGTTTCTTTATATGGAAACGTGGAAATTTGTAGGTAATGCAGTAACAAGTACATTATATATGTAGGCCAAAACACGAGAGATGAGATGCAACTTAGGTCTTCAGATTACGCGAGCCCATAAATTTGCAAAAACATATAAAATAATCACCGACATTCGTAGAGTTTCTAACTTGCGCATGAACTGTAATTGTAAGATAGTATTCGCTCTGTATCTACTAATACAAATTTACAGTATGCACTAAAGAAACAGAGTGCCAAGGTGCTGTGTCGTCCGAACAAGACAGAGCCAGGGCAAAATCACCACAATCACAAACATGCGCGCTGGTGTCAGTGCCATAGTCTTGCCACTTGCACGAGTTCCACCAGCGCCACAGGCGGCGCTGAGGATGAAGATATCGACTTCGCCTAGGCCAATTGCCGGCCGACTACAATCCGCCAATGATCGGACGACGACGGACAGAAGCCTACTCGGAAGACAGAAGAGCAGCTACATCTACATCTACATATATACTCCGCAAGCCACCCAACGGTGTGTGGCGGAGGGCACTTTACGTGCCACTGTCATTACCTCCCTTTCCTGTTCCAGTCGCGTGTGGTTCGCGGGAAGAACGACTGCCGGAAAGCCTCCGTGCGCGCTCGAATCTCTCTAATTTTACATTCGTGATCTCCTCGGGAGTTATAAGTAGGGGGAAGCAATATATTCGATACCTCATCCAGGAACGCACCCTCTCGAAACCAGGAAAGCAAGCTACACCGCGATGCAGAGCGCCTCTCTTGCAGAGTCTGCCACTTGAGTTTGCTAAACATCTCCGTAACGCTGTCACGCTTACCGAATAACCCAGTGACGAAACGCGCCGCTCTTCTTTGGATCTTCTCTATCTCCTCTGTCAACCCGACCTGGTACGGACCCCACGCTGATGAGCAATACTCAAGTATAGGTCGAACGAGTGTTTTGTAAGCCACCTACTTTGTTGATGGACTACATTTTCTAAGGACTCTCCCAATGAATCTCAACCTGGCACCCGCCTTACCAACAATTAACTTTATGTGATCATTCCACTTCAAATCGTTCCGCTCTCGCCCACTTGGTTATAGGTCATCGTCAGGGAACGTCGTTTAGTGAACTCTTAGAAGTGAACAGACAGTTGTTGTAAACTGCATTTTCGTTGTACTGTGAAGTTAACTACGATTATTTGCACTTTGCCATTGCCGCCTTTTTTGTGTTATATTACGAGCAGTGTTGCAGACTTAATCATTCAACTACTCGTAAAGATAAGTAAACCTTTTGACACATTTGTGTGGCTTCGTTACTAATCTGTTGGAGTGTTGTAGAACCTTCGTTATTCTATCCTGTTATCTCACCCCGGGTCATAGCTGCGTAGCAGTGGCAGGGGGAAACTGTCTTAGCGGTGTACTGCACCAGAAACCGTTTCACGAACTCACAAACTCGGCCTACCGTAACAACCGTGACAACTCGGCCTCCACAGCAGTAGACGTCGAGGCCTTTACAAAACTGGCGACGAGAGTTTACAAAAAACGATCTGACGTGGAATAAAGACGCATACCTTTGAAACCGTTGCGTTTAATGCACTGGGGTTTATACAGCCGGAAAAAATGAACTGACAGAGCGTTAACGGATCTCGACGTGAACGCCAATTATTTATTTATTTATTTCATTAACAGTACAGAGTAACTCACCGCCTTGAAATGTAAGGTGGGTCGGATGCTTCTGAATCTAATACCAAAGACTTCTCATTGTTACAATCTTATTGGTATGCAGTTGTTAATGCTTTTTTAAAGAATATAAAGAACATATGAAGATTTCTCTGAGGTTACAGCGATTTGAATGCTTAACAGTGGTTAAAATGGTTCCATTTAATTTATTACTAGCTGGTTGAGGAGAATATAATTTACATAATGCAAATATCAAAAAAATTAAAACAAAAAGATAATGCAACACAACGAGCTTGGTGAAAATAATTTGTAGTATCTAGAGGGAAGTGATATGCTGTATTTGGATGTGTAATACAGTCTAAGTAGCATGTTGGTTAATAATGGCCTATTTCTACCTATTTCAGATGAGAAGGTCTCGGTACAACCTTGAGGTATTCTCATCTGAAATGGTTTGTGCTAATGTATGTTTACACAGATTATACAGATTAAATACTGATTGAGCACTTCAACGCCAATAGTAACCGCGAACGAGGTATACGTCATTCATTAATGTGCTTCCACATATTCACCGTTGTGATCAATACTATCACCGACGTAATCTGGCCATGCACATCTGCAATATCAGATGCGTGTTCCTTCATAGCCACCTAAAAAATAAGTTCAGTTTGGTCAGGTCCAGAGCCATTGAGTTGGTCCGACTCTTCCAGTCCAGCGGTAGAGGACTAGATTTATTTTTTTCTTCTTTACTGCACTTTCATTTCTCTCACACACTATGGGCGGAGGGGGGGGGGGAGGAGGGAGGGGGGGAGGAGTAGGAGCCTGCCTGCGGTACAAATGTCCCGCTCTTCATCCAACCGTTTTTTAAATACATAAAAATAATATTATGCAATTTAGAAAGAAGAGCAGATTATGTAATAGATTACACGTGGTTTTAAATGTATTAAAACTGGTTTGATTGATGGTAAAAGCATGGCACACGTGTGTGTGTGTGTGTGTGTGTGTGTGTGTGTGTGTGTGTGGGTGTGTGTGGGTATGTGTGGGTGTGTGTGTGTGGGTGGGTGTGTGTATGTGGGTGTGGTAACATGTGTGCCAGGGTTGGAACTTTAATAGTGGCAACTATTTATTTACAGCCCGTACAAACAGATACATGTTTCAAAGTTTCTTCAGCAATATTCAGTGAGAAACATTGATAACAACTTAAAAAATTTAGATCTAGCAGAAAAAGGAGCCACTATCGATATACTAGAAGAAATAGAAGTACACACACACACACACACACACACACACACACACACACACACACACACACACACACACAAACAGCACCCCAGACTATATTCTTAATGAACAAACAGAGTTAGCTAACACCCCTTTCCTGAAAAATTTCCAAAAATTATTTTCCACCCTCCAATGCAAATGATGTTCCTACGCCTATCTACAGATCAAGTAGCAAATTTATATGTTACTACAATTCTCACGATGCTACATGTAAATAAATAATGTACTGTCTTACCTATACAGTACTAAAAAAAATGGAACAACTTGATAATTAATCTACAGTATTCGCTCTAAAACTCAGAAAATCAATGTCTCTCAGTACTAGTGTAAAAGGCGTTTCAGTTGCATAAGTGAATATATGATCGTTTTCCAAAAATGGGACATCTTCATAATGTTACGATATATCATAGCATCTTTGACACTCATGTGTTTAAAGCACTTTGTATGTATCAAAACGTGTGATGCGTGTTAAAATCTATTCTGTGACAAATCTAAAGTGTTCAGTGAGAAAAATTTACGTGCACAACGATAATAATGCAGTGGGAATGTATTCACATCTGTTGGACGAATGTTATGAAAACAAATACTCCAAACAGACATTTCACGTAAGTCACATCCAATGCAAATCTGTAACGCAACCATCTATGTGGCGTGCTTATAATTATGTATTATTTATATTTTAGGACAATTAATCTGTAAAAAAACGCACCCCATGTTGTAATGAAAGCATGAAAACCGTCTGAAGATGAATCGTAACGATTCGAAACCGGTAACGGTACCCTTTGAATAAAGGAACTGAAAATAAATTTGCGGCTGGTTGCTGTCTCAACACCATCAACAATTATATGAAATACTGAAAACCAAATATTTGTTGGCACTGGAAGCTGTTAGATAAACCCCCGCAACTGGAACCGTGTACCCGTTTTCGATTTTTATTAATACAAATGATTATCTTTCCATAGACTGCAGATGGAGTTCTTTTTCAGTATTCCCCTTTCAGTGCTACAATATCTGAGGCACTGATCCTGTCGAATCAATTAGCTACTCAGAAATGTTTTAGGAGGAAGCTTTTCCGAAAGCAAATAGTTTGAAACTTCTCGCCTAGAGGAAATTGGCGCGAGTAATGGGCCGTTTATATCCGTTTCCAGTTAATTAGGGCGATTCACTCGTCGCATTTGCATCCGATTGGAGGGAGCGGGAATTTTGTGCCGATGCTTCACAGCGGCAACAGTTGTTTTGGTGCCCGTCTAACGGACCGCAGCAAAATGCGAACTCTGTCACCCCTTGTCGTTTTCCGCTGACGAAACACTTACGTTCGGTACAATAGCATTTTTCGCATCGAAGTGAGCTGTTAAGGAGGCCGTTTCTCGCCTTAGGAACACACTGCAATTCCATTGGTCTATTTAAGAGCTCATTTTATTGTCTAGTCTGTATCTGGATGGTTTCCAACATTAAGAACCATTCTGCAATTATCTAAATACAAGATATTTGTAGGAAAAGGTGAATCATAGCTACCAGTACATTTATAGAGGAAGGTGAAGATGAAATGTTCTCCTAACAGGTGTTTTTACGTAAGTCTTTAAGACTTTCTCTCACCTAGTGGAAACTTTCATATGAAAAACACTAGTCGAAAATCAAATACGAAGCACAAGTTCTACCAAATAATGTTTTATCCTCGTTCACTGGAATCTGTTCGTTGTATTACATCGTGCACGTACTGATGGACTAGGGATACCTTTTGCAGCCTCGTAACGCATGAGGGTAACAGCCTAGAGCGACCTAAAGCGGAATTACCACATAAAACTAAGTGTAGGGAAGCCGAAGCCAGATTGCGATTCTTTGACAGAATCTTAAGAAAATACAATTCATGTATGATACGGAAAACTTACAAAATACTCGTTCGATCTATTCTTGATTATTCCCCGTCGGTTTGACATTCGAAGAATAATCAGACAACATATTTCTCCTCAGACACATAAATCTCACGAAATGACCATGACAAAAAACAGGGGAATTCGAGCTCGTACGGATGCATACCAACAGTTATTCTTCCCACGTATTCACAAATCGAATAGGAAAGGGGGAAAGTTATAGTTAGACTTCAAGTGCCCTCCGCCAGACACCCGAAAGTGGCCTGAGAAGCCTAAGTGTATGGAGATGTCTAGTGTCGTAGTGCACTACTGAATTCGTCTGTCGATACGAACATAGAATCCGGTGTCACCTTTGGACATTACGAGGTGCATTCAAGTTCTAAGGCCTCCAATTTTTTTTCTAATTAACTACTCACCCGAAATCGATGAAACTGGCGTTACTTCTCGACGTAATCGCCCTGCAGACGTACACATTTTTCACAACGCTGACGCCATGATTCCATGGCAGCGGCGAAGGCTTCTTTAGGAGTCTGTTTTGACCACTGGGAAATCGCTGAGGCAATAGCAGCACGGCTGGTGAATGTGCGGCCACGGAGAGTGTCTTTCATTGTTGGAAAAAGCCAAAAGTCACTAGGAGCCAGGTCAGGTGAGTAGGGAGCATGAGGAATCACTTCAAAGTTGTTATCACGAAGAAATTGTTGCGTAACGTTAGCTCGATGTGCGGGTGCGTTGTCTTGGTGAAACACCACACGCGCAGCCCTTCCCGGACGTTTTTGTTGCAGTGCAGGAAGGAATTTGTTCTTGAAAACATTTTCGTAGGATGCACCTGTTACCGTAGTACCCTTTGGAACGCAATGGATAAGGATTACGTCCTCGTTGTCCCAGAACATGGACACCATCATTTTTTCAGCACTGCCCGTTACCCGAAATTTTTTTGGTGGCGGTGAATCTGTGTGCTTCCATTGAGCTGACTGGCGCTTTATTTCTGGATTGAAAAATGGCATCCACGTCTCATCCATTGTCACAACCGACGAAAAGAAAGTCCCATTCATGCTGTCGTTGCGCGTCAACATTGCTTGGCAACATGCCACATGGGCAGCCATGTGGTCGTCCGTCAGCATTCGTGGCACCCACCTGGATGACACTTTTCGCATTTTCAGGTCGTCATGCAGGATTGTGTGCACAGAACCCACAGAAATGCCAGCTTTGGAGGCGATCTGTTCAACAGTCATTCGGCGATCTCCCCAAAACAATTCTCTCCACTTTCTCGATCATGTTGTCAGATCGGCTTGTGCGAGCCCGAGGTTGTTTCGGTTTGTCGTCACATGATGTTCTGCCTTCATTAAACTGTCGCACCCACGAACGCACTTTCGACACATCCATAACTCCATCACCACACGTCTCCTTCAACTGTCGATGAATTTCAATTGGTTTCACACCACGCAAATTCAGAAAACGAATGATTGCACGCTGTTCAAGTAAGGAAAACGTCGCCATTTTAAGTATTTAAAACAGTTCTCATTCTCGCCGCTGGCGGTAAAATTCCATCTGCCGTACGGTGCTGCCGTCTCTGGGACGTATTGACAATGAACACGGCCTCATTTTAAAACAATGCGCATGTTTCTATCTCTTTCCAGTCCGGAGAAAAAAAAATCGGAGGCCTTAGAACTTGAATGCACCTCGTAGAATCATTGGCACTGTCCACCTGTTGCCCGAATTCATAAGGAATGTTGCCGATAGGGCGGAAGCGATCGGACCCCCTCCCTGCCTATCTAGTTAGCTATGTGGTTGGCGAACGTTTTGTGGAGACCGTGGAGTAACGTGAGACTTCTTCGCCTCTGTATCCTCAACTAACTTTAGGGACGCTGTGTATTTTGGATGGTACAATGCACCTTTTCATTCCCGTCTCTTTCAAAGCTATCTTCATGAATTCAGCATGACTTCTACATCCAGTATCATCTGTCCGATCTGGCTTATGTCCTCAAACGTATGCCTAAAAGCTACAGGGCAATTCCGAGTGACCGCCGGGTCATCCTCTGCCATTCAGATACGGTGTGGAGAGCCATGGGGTCAGCACACCGCTCTCCCCAGCTGTTGTCAGCTTTCCAGACCTTGGAGCCGTTACTTCTCACTGAAGACACTCGTCAGCTTGCATCACGAGGATGAGTACACCTCGTTCCAGTTCTATGGCAGTACCAAGAATCGAACTTGGTTCTCCCTGTTTTACTTAGACAAGCCGACCATTGAGCTAAGGAGTCAATGCATATTCACCGCTCACACTCTATTATTTCCCTCTATCAGCCCTTCAACTACCAGAAACCTCTCCTCGTGACTAGTATAATTTGGGGGAGGGCTTATTCCAAAGTGTCGTACGTCTCTTCAGCAACAGTTTTCTGTTTTACGTGAACAAGCAAAATGGGGGTAATCCTTCTCGTTAGTTACAAAAACTTTGATTTTAGCTACCGAAATGCTTGTCATTCTGCACGCTAATCGCTATACAACCGAGTTACAAGTCATCAGGGCTCTAGTATGTACAATGTGGATGAGTCTCTGATACTAATGGACATCGATAATTTCGTTTGTAAGACCGTAACCTCACACAAAACTATTTGTACGAAAATGTCATACGTCATGCGTTAGTGTTTACATTTTATGTGAGCAGAATAATTTTGGAGTTATTCAAGAAGAAATTATAAAAAATTAATTTCTTCTGAATGTTTGCTAAATTTATGTAAAGAATATTTATTAATCAAATTAAATACTGTCTATGCCAGCTGTGCAAGCAATTAGAATATTTGCCTACAAATGTAATTGCTGATCTTTCTCGCTTGGCAGGAAAAGTAATAGCAATAGAGAGTCTTGTGAGTCTAAATGGAATGATCGGACATGTTTTTTTTATGTTTAGGTGTAACGAACAATCAAAATTTTATGTCATTTGAGTGAATAAATATCATGTTAATGTGGAAGCTGTACATTATTTGTGAACCAGCCTCTTGAGAATTGTAAAATACTCAAGCATAAAAGAATGAATTATTGTTATTTCGCAGTTGAAGTGACCCAAAAGATCATATGATCCTGGAAAATTTCAGGTTTCTTCGTACAGGAAGATTCAAGACAGTCATTCCCCGAAGAAGAAGACAGCGAAGCCGGCATAAAATCCAGCGAAGTACGAGATACAATATATACTTAATGTGATCACATCCGCTTTTAAAATTCCTCAAATTGACATACGTCTTTAATTAGATTTGTCAATGATGGTTTGACTTTATCTTGAAAGCCATTTGTTACAAGCCGAAAGGAAAACTGCTAATACCTTGCTCCACAACATACCGAAACGTTTTGAAAGCCCAAACGAGCTCCATGCACTGATACATCTATAGTAGAAACCGGATCAATCTGGCATAGAGGGCAACAAATTCCGCAGGTTAGTTATCGAAAAAAGACCAACACCTCCTTCTTGCAAAAATGCAAGATGAATTGCATATACCGAAACCAGTCATATTGTTTAAGGGTTAACAGTTTCACGACATTAATTTATTTATAAAATCTTTCGAGCAACGAGAGCAGTAATACTTCAATGGACATCAAGGCATACATATCACTTACATATTATTTACGTTACTAAGGCTGTGAATACAATAATCATAAGTTCGTTGAGCTGCCAGTTTCTTCGCTAAAACTAAACTCCGTCCGGGCAGGTCTCGGAAGAACCAAGACCGCCGTGCCATCCACGACCTATAGGCGTCATTCAAGCGGCTCTAAGTACTATCGGACTTAATATCTGAGGTCATCAGTCCCCTAGAACTACTTGAACCTAACTAAGCTAAGGACATCACATACATCCATGACCGAGGCAGGATTCGAACCTACGACCGTAGCGGTCGCGCGGTTCCAGACTGAAGCGCCTAGAACCGCAAACCGCACGGCCGTTGGTAGTTTCTTCGCTATGTCTAGATAATGTGGCCCCCTATATATAAAGTGACGAAACTACAGTATGCTTACGAAAAAGACGTGCTGATGCGTAAAAGTTTATCGGCTCCATTCTACTGGTAACTCAGTGCGCGTACATCCACTGGCTGCTGCAGTAGTCGACCACTTATCCCCTTCCTTCTTACAGTGTTTTTAGTCACGTTTCGTCTTTCATTTTGTCCTAAAGGGAGGTTAATATAGCAAAAAGTAAACATTTATGTGTATGTGATAATTAATAGCGAAAACAGACACGGGTGAAAATATGCAATAATAGAAGCAAAAACAAAAAACTTTCCAGTAAGCGGATACGCCAACGAACCACAATGAAACATTGTCCTGGTCAGCGCAAATTTATTTTAGATGTAAACTTGTCAACTAAACCTGCATCTAACTGGGCTGGTTTTTCAGCCATGGCCCATACTAAAAAGAAGTACAATACTACTTTAGCACTTTACATGTTACAATTTTCTGTACAATCGCATGTGTTAGAGGAGATGTGTGGTTTTTGTCCGAAAAACGAGGTTGCAAGGCAAAATTGGTACCTAGCGACGTAACCACCAATTAACACAGTCGCTGCCAGAAGAAACGATGAATGAACAGAATCGGGGTACACAGGCAAAGGGGAGCTCCCATACGCCATCGCCTCAGCTCATTTAATTACGTCTGAGCGCCGCGTCGCTCAGCACTAGTGTGCAATCATCGCCGAAGACGACAGCATCGTCTCTCTATCGAGCCAGCACTGCGATAATTACACTACTGGTCATTAAAATTGCTACACCAAGAAGAAAAGCAGATGATAAAAGGGGATTCATTGGACAAATATATTATACTACAACTGATATGTGATTACATTTTCACGCAATTTGGGTGCATAGATCCTGAGAAATCAGTACCCAAAACAACCACCTCTGGCCGTAATAACAGCCTTGATACGCCTGGGCATTGAGTCAAACAGAGCTTGGATGGTGTGTACAGGTACAGCTGCCCATGCAGCTTCAACACGATATCACAGTTCATCAAGAATAGTGACTGGCGTATTGTGACGAGCCAGTTGCTCGGACACCACTGACCAGACGTTTTCAGTTGGCGAGAGATCTGGAGAATGTGCTGGCCAGGCTAGCAGTCGAACATTTTCTGTATCCAGAAAGTCCCGTACAGGACCTGCAACGTGCGGTCGTGCATTATCCTGCTGAAATGTAGGGTTTAACAGGGATTGAATGATGGGTAGAGCCACGGGTCGTAACACATCTGAAATGCAACGTCCACTGTTCAAAGTGCCGTCAATGCGAACAAGAGGTGACCGAGACGTGTAATCAATGGCACCCCATACCATCACGCCGGGTGATACGCCAGTATAGCCATGACGAATACACGCTTCCAATGTGCGTTCACCGCGATGTCGCCAAACACGGACGCGACCATCATGATGCTGTAAACAGAACCTGGATTCATCCGAGAAAATGACGTTTTGCCATTCGTTCGTCGTCGAGGATACCATCGCAGGCGCTCCTGTCTGTGATGCAGCGTCAAGGGTAACCGCAGCCATGGTCTCCGAGCTGTTAGTCCATGCTGCTGCAAACGTCGTCGAACTGTTCGTGCAGATGGTTGTTGTCTTGCAAGCGTCCCCATCTGTTAACTTAGGGATCGAGACGTGGCTGCACGATCCGTTACAGCCATGCGGATAAGATGCCTGTCATCTCGACTACTAGTGATACGAGGCCGTTGGGATCCACCACGGAGTTCCGTATTACCCTCCCGAACACAACGATTCCATATTCTGCTGACAGTCATCGGATCTCGATCAACGCAAGCAGCAATGTCGCGATACGATAAACCGCAATCGCAATAGGCAACAATCCTACCTTTATCAAAGTCGGAAACGTGATGGTACGCATTTCTCCTCCTTACACGAAGCACCACAACAACTTTTCACCAGACAACGCCGGTCAACTGCTGCTTGTGTATGAGAAATCGGTTGGAAACTTTCCTCGAGTCAGCACGTTGTAGGTGTCGCTATCGGCGCCAACCTTGTGTGAATGCTCTGAAAAGCTAATCATTTGCATATCACAGCATCTTCTTCCTCTCGGTTATATTTCGCGTCTGTAGTACGTCTGTATTCTATATTTGTGGCATTGTGATCGTGTAAGTGTATTGAGTGCTTCTAGGTCTGTGTTACTCCATTTCACTACTCCAAATGAGTAGGTCAATATTGGTATAGCATAAGTATTTATAGCTTTTGTCTTGTTTCTTGCTGTCAATTCTGTTTTCAGTATTTTTGTTAGCCTTTGTCTGTATTTTTCTTTTCGTTATTCTTTAATATTTGTATTACCTATTCCTATTTTTTGTCTGTATCCTAGATATTTATAGGCATCTGTTTTTTCCAGCGCTTCTATGCAGTCGCTGTGGTTATCCAATACGCAATCGTCTTGTTTAGTGTGTTTTCCCTTGACTATGCTATTTTTCTTACATATGTCTGTTCCAAAAACCATATTTATATCATTGCTGAATACTTCTGTTATCTTTAGTAACTGGTTGAGTTGTTGATTTGTTGCTGGCAGTAGTTTTAGATCATCCATTTTTAGCAAATGTGTTATTTTGTGTGGGTATGTTCCAGTAATATTATATCCATAATTTGTATTATTTAGCATGTTGGATAGTGGGTTCAGAGCAAGGCAGAACCAGAAAGGACTTAATGAGTCTCCTTGGTATATTCCACGCTTAAGCTGTATTGGCTGTGATGTGATATTATTTGAATTTGTTTTGATATAAAATGTGGTTTTCCAATTTTTCATTACTATGTTTAGGAACTGTATTAATTTAGGATCTACTTTGTATATTTCGAATATCTGTAGTAACCATGAGTGGGGTACACTATCAAAAGCTTTTTGGTAATCAATGTATGCGTAGTACAGCGACCTTTGTTTGGTTTTAGCTTGATATGTCACCTCTGCATCTATTATCAGTTGCTCTTTACATCCTCGTGCTCCTTTGCAGCAGCCTTTTTGTTCTTCATTTATAATTTTGTTCTGTGTTGTATGTGTCATTAATTTCTGTGTAATGACTGAAGTTAATATTTTGTATATTGTTGGTAGGCATGTTATGGGGCGATATTTTGCTGGGTTTGCTGTGTCTGCTTGATCTTTAGGTTTCAGGTAAATTATTCCATGTGTATCAGGGACTGTGTATGGGTCTGCAATGTAACTGTTAAATAATTTAGTTAGATGTGAATGTGTTGAGGTGAACTATCTTAGCCAGAAATTTGCTATTTTATCATTTCCAGGGGCTTTCCAATTGTGCGTAGAATTAATTGCTCGGGTGACTTCATGTTGCAAAATTATCACTCCAGGCATTTGTGGTATCACCTTGTATGAGTCTGTTTCTGCTTGTATCCACCGTGCGTGTCTGTTATGTTGTACCGGGTTTGACCATATGTTGCTCCAGAAGTGTTCCATATCTGTTACGTTTGGTGCATTGTCTATTTTAATGTGTGTGTTATCTATTGTCTGGTAAAATTTCTTTTGGTTTGTGTTGAATGTTTGGTTTTGTTTCCTTCTATTTTCACTTTTTTTGTATCCTCTAAGTCGTTTGGCCAATGCTTGTAATTTCTGCTTCTTTTCATCTACTTGCTCTATCGCTTCTTATTGTGAGATTTTGCCTAACTTTTTCGTTTTTGTCAGATACTTCATTTCTTATAAATTGTGTTAGCTGTCCGATGACTTTTCTCAGTTTTTCTGTTCTGATCTGTAGCCTGTGTTGCCATGCTGGTTTTGTGAGTTTCTTCTGTGTGTTGGTTGGTTCTGATCTCTGCCTAGTGTGTATATTTAGTGTAGTGAGTGCTCCTATATAAACCAGTCGCTGTAACTCTTCCATAGTAGTATTTTCATTTATTTTGTTGTGTATGATTGTGCTGATAGTTGTTATTGTTGTTTCGACTTGCGGGTTATTTGGTGGTCTATGCAAGAATGGTCTGATGTCTGTATTTGTGTCTTTGTATTCTATATATGTCAGCTGAAATTTCTCTTCTGTATCTGACATGTGTGTCTCTTCGTGTTCTATTTGTGCTTGTTCTGGTGGCTGTCTTAAGATTTCGTTTTCCTCTGAGTGTTTAATTGATGCGTGTTGTTCTTTGTTTGTTTGCTCTGGGATGTTTGAGTCCATTACTGTATTTTCTTCTTCTTCTAATTGCACATTATTTTGCTCTAGTATTTGTTGTACTTGTTGTTTGATGTTTTCTAATTCTGACTGGGGTATCCTGTTATTTTTGATTATTACAGGGATCGGATCAGCTAGTCGCTGTTTTGTTAAAAATTTTAATTCTGGGTATCTGGTAATAAATGTTGTGTATACTTGTGATCTGTATCCAGTTGTGTTGGTTCCTAAGCTTGTTGCTTGGTAATAACAAAACATAAGGTGTCGGTTAACTTCATCTGACCATCTTATCCTCTGTCTTTGTTTTCCTTCTAGGGTGGTTGCAGGAAGCATATCCTGCAAAACACCTCTATTTGGATTCAAATCATTTTCCGTGTGGCTAGCAGTGTCGTTACCATTGTGGAAGGGTATAGGGTTCAAGCGTCGTCCCAGACCATAACAGCGCCTGTCCGAGGCTTCATTAGTTCTGTCCTGAACCAACTAATCATACTAAAAGGGGGGTTAGCCCTATTACTGGTTTGTTCTTTTCGTCGCCTTTTACGACTGGCAGAACATACCGGAGGCCTATTCTTTTCCCGGGCCTCCACGGGTATTATTATTATTATTATTATTATTATTATTATCTCTGGCACCACGTGGAGAACGCAAGCATACTAACAAAGCAACATATGTGTCGCAACCGGAACCCCGTCCAGAGTGTGTAAAGCACGTCCAAGAGACCACTGCTGGAAAGTGAACCGACAGAAAGCTTAAAAGGCAGTTTCAGGTAGGTCTGCGGGAGTGAGATATTGTTACGTTCTTCGTCGAAAGCTCGCTGAAGAAACTGCAGTTGCACGTGCAGTAGAGCAAGGTGCGTTACGGCCCACGGCGGACCTGGGCTTCCGTTCCCCACAGCCTGAGGAGAACAGGACGGACGGTAAGCGTGCTCCGTATGAAGACAGAAGCGCTCGAGCGCACGGGAATGGGGTCATTCTTTCCACTGGAGCGTCGAGACGGCCGCATCGGCAATCGATGACGCAGCGGCTCTCCCCATGCAGTGCGGCTGATGGACTGCTGGCCACTGAGGTAAGCGTTCCACAGTCCCCTAATAGTCCCGATGTTCATTCTAGGCCGCGCAATAAGTTCGCGTGTTCGCTCACCGTATGAAAACGCCCTCGCGCTAGCAGCAACGATTTGCTGCCAGATAACCGTGTCACTGTTGAAACTGCTACTGTTTATCATATTTGTTTAAATCTGCGCACTATCTTCGTAAAGCACTGCTGCGCGTGCTGTACCTTACGGAATAACGTTTGCACACTCTTTTCGCATGTTGCACTTTCCACCCTATTCTTTCACAACAGTAACGAGTCGTGCTTTTAAATTGCACAGCTCGCCACAATAAACAGAAAAACAAACAAAATATTCAAGTAAGGTGTTCTTCCGTCACTGATTGGTAGAACACATACACATTTTTGTTGCGCTGTTGTTGTTGTTGTGGTGGTGGTGGTGGTGGTGCGTGGCTTTTGTAAAATGTGTCTAGAAATGTAGTTGACGAACAGCTGAGGAACTGCCTGTTAGATTTGTTAGGTCAGAATACAGTTTCATTCATCTTACTATGCACTGTAAACGTTAAATCTATTTATTATAGATGCAAATGGTATCAGACCACTGACAATAAGGGTCAGAGAATTTACTGAACCCCTAATGGATAGCCGACCGCAGTGGCCGAGCGGTTCTAGGCGCTACACTCTGGAACCGCGCGACCGCTACGGTCGCAGGTTGGAATCCTGCCTCGGGCATGGATGTGTGTGATATCCTTAGCTTAGTTAGGTTGAAGTAGTTCTAAGTTCTAGGGGACTGATGACCTCAGCACTTAAGTCCCATAGTGCTCAGAGCCATTTGAACCATTTTGAACCCAAATGGATTAGCTATTTGGAGTGCAAACAATGTACAGGGTGACCCAAAAGTCCGTTAACATATGAAAACTCAATGCTTCACGTAATAACGTAGGCAGACGCTTCAAATAGCGCGGGATTTTATTGGAACCAAGACAAACTGCAATAAACGGCCAGTAGATGCCGATTCATGTGATAAAAAAGCAATAATTAGTATAAAGTTTGAGTATTAGTAGAGACGATGTCTTTATAACAGATGCTCGAAAGTGGGTCGTTATTCATCAACAAAAGTTGAAGGACAAAGCTGTAAACAGCAGTGTACAGTATATCAGTAGCTATAGTGAGAAACTGCCGTTGGACGTTGTCTTTTAGTATCCGAAATGACGTCGGACGACAGCAATAGAATGTCGACTTCTTGCAACCCCGCAACCAATAATCACACGGATTTAGATCTCGGGACCTGGGAGGCTCGAAATGCTATCGCCACCAAACGATGTGCCCAAGAGATCTGTCACTGATAAGCCAAAACATTATGAGCACTGCCCAACGCGACGTTTGATGCCGCCTGATGGAGTTACGGGCACATGACGTGGTAACAAAAGTATCTACGCGGAGCAGACACGGACGGGGGATCACCCTAGCGAAGATATGGGTTGCAAATGGGGAAATCCATTGAGATAAGCGACTTTGACAAGGGGCCGTTAATTATTAGCACAGCCAGTGAATGATTATCTCGAAAACGGCGAAGCTGGTCGAATGTTCACGTGCTACTGTCGTGAGCATCTGCGGAAAGAAGTAGAAGCACAGTGAAAGTACCACTAGACGCTAAATGTTTGGACGTCCACCACTCTTCACACAACTTGGGGTTTTGAGGCTTGTCTGCTCTGTAAAGTAGGGTGGCATCTTTGTCGAAAGAGCACAATGCTGGTGAACAGTGTTACGAAGCACATCGTTCGTCGCACATTGTGGAACACGGAGCTCCGCAGCAGACCACCCCTACGTGTTCACATGTTGACCCAACAACATCGTCAATTACGATTTCAGTGGGTACGTGACCAGCGGGATTCGATCGTGATTCAATGGAAACGTGTCGGCTTTCCGGGTGAATCACATTTTTGCTTCACTGGGTCGTCGGTCGCCTCCACAAATGTCGTCATCGAGGTGAACGGCGGCTCGAAACTTGCAGCGCGCCACGGAAGCAGGCTCGTTGGAGCAGTATTATACTGAAGGTGACATTGTTCTCCGCTTTCGTGGGAGCTGTAGTAGTAATCGAAGAAAGAATGACAGTTGCATCCGTTCATGCGTGGTGTCTTCCCCGACGACAATGTCATCTTTCAACAGTATTATTGTCTCTGTCTAGGAGCCAGAACCATGCTACAGTGCTTTCAGGAGTATTATAGTGAACTTGCGTTGATGTATCGGCGACAAAATTCGCCTGATATAAATCCTATGAAACCCTTGCGGATTACTATCGGGCACCATCACTGCGTATGCAAATGAGCGGCGCGTTATTTACGCGAATTACATGGCCTCTGCGTAGACATGTAATGCCACATACCACCACCAACCTACCAACAAAACGTCGGATCCCTGCTACGCAGAATCAGTAATCTATTTTGTTCCAAAGACGGACAAACGAGCTGTTAAGCAGGTGCTTATAATTTTAGCTCAGCAGTATTTCATACGAGGGGCGTTTGAAAAGTCTGTCCAAAGTCCGAGAGATGGCACCACCAGCGCGTATCGAGGTATGTTTAGTCAGTAGCATCTTTGGAAAGAACGCACACCAAGTTTCAGCCATATTGGTCTATTTGCTTGTGTTTGTCATTCGTGTGAAGCAAGAAAATCGAGTGATTGTCAAAAAATGGACGAAAAAGCATTTCGTGTGGTGATTAAACATTGCTTTATGAAAGGCAAAACGCCTTAGGAGACTAAAGAGAAGCTTGATAAACATTATGGTGATTCTGCACCTTCGATTAGACCAGTTTATAAGTGGTTTCAAAATTTTCGGAGTGGCCATATGGGCACACGTGATGCTGAACGTTCTGGACGCCCTGTGGAGGTTACGACTCCAGAAATCATTGATAAAATCCATGATATGGTGATGGGTGACAGAAGAGTTAAGATGCGTGAGATTGCTAGTGCTGTGAGCATCTCGAATGAATGGGTACATAATATTTTGCATAAACATTCGGATATGAGAAAGCTATCTGCAAGATGGGTTCCGCGATTGCTCACGCTTGACCAAAAACGGAATCGTGTGAAGTGTTGCAAGGATTGTTTGCAGCTGTTCAAGAAGAATCCGCAGGACTTTAAGCATCGTTTCGTCACTTTGGATGAAATATGGATACATTACTATACTCCTGAAACCAAACAGCAATCTAAACAATGGGTTACCAAGGGAGAATCTGCACCAGAAAAGGCGAAGACCATTCGTTCGGCCGGAAAGGTTATGGCGACTGTCTTTTGGGATTCGCAAGGGATAATCCTCATCGACTATCTGAAAAAGGGTAGAACTACTACAGGTGCATATTATTCATCGTTATTGGACCGTTTGAAATCCGAGCTGCAAGAAAAACGCCGGCGATTGGACCTCAAAAAAGTCCTTTTCCATCACGACAATGCACCAGCACACACCTAAGCAGTTGTGGTCGCAAAATTAATGGAAACAGGAGTCCAACTCGTTTCATATCCCCACTATTTTCCAGACTTGGCTCCCTCGGACTACTATTTGTTCCCCAATTTGAAGAAATTGCTGGTGGGACAAAGATTTTATTCAAACGAGGAAGTAGTTGCAGCAACTAATAGCTAGTTTGCAGAATTGGACGATTCCTATTATTCGGAAGGGATCAACAAATTAGAACAGAGTTGGACGAAGTGTATAAGTCACTACATTCAAAAATGAAAAAGGTTTACCCCAAACACGTAAGTAGTATTTATTTTTGCATGGACTTTTCAAACGCCCCTCGTACGTGTAGTAACATGGGTTGGAGCGTACCTTCCACAGCCAAGCTAGGAATGATGCGATTCTATAAGATATCGGCGTACCTCGCACCCATCATGTCGGCATTTTATACACGTTTCTCATGCGGCATCACTGACGCTTTCCAGCGTCATCTGGTGGCCGGTTTTGTACTCGTTTTTGTCTCCATTAAACCCCATGTCATTTCAGGCATGTATATGACGTTTTACCTCTCTGCCTACATTATTCCGCGAATCGGTGCATTTTCAAATGTTAACGGACTTTCGACCCCATGTGTATTACGAAACAGCTAAAACGGTCACCGACTCGCTCAATCCCAGCAGAAGGTTGCCTGCGTAGCGGCTTACAGGGGCAACGAAATATGATTTTCAGTATCTTGTACAGTTCTTAATAAAATACCACTTTCTTTTCTTTCTTTCTTTCGCTTACGCCATAGTCCCGCAGGGTCGGCATGGTTAGAACGGATTTGGCAAGGTTAGTTTTTAGGGGTGGCCGGATGCTCTTCCTGCCGCCCCAGGGATGGAATCAGTGTACCCCAGGTGTCTGCATCTAGTATAAATCGTGAGATAGTGCGAACGTGTTGCAAATGTCTGCGACGCCTGTAACTGAGGCGGAACGTGGGGACCAGCCCGGTATTCACGTAGCGGGATGCGGACAACCGCCTAAAAACCACATCCAGGCTGGCCGGTATACCGGTCCTCGTCGTTAGTCCGCCGGGAGGACTCGAACCGGGGCCGGCGCGCCTTCCCGAGTCCAGGAAGCAGCGCATTAGCGCGCTCGGCTACCCTGGCGTGTTCTTAAAACTATAAAACAATAAATGAAGAGGACAAAATTATCGGTAGGCTTCTCCGGCACTTGGGAATTTGATCACACTGTTAAGATTCAAAGTGGTTCAAATGGCTTTAAGCACTATGGTACTTAACATCTGAGGTCATAAGTTCCATAGACTTAGAATTACTTAAACCTAACCAATCAAAGGACATCACACACATCCATGCCCGAGGCAGGATTCGAACCTGCGACCGTAGCAGCAGCGCGGTTCCGGACTGAAGCGACTAGAACCGCTCGGCCACAGCGACCGGCCACTATTAAGTGATTCGCATCGTGTTCCAGTATGGAAACCACAAGTAGCGACTGCGCCAGACGTATAAGCCACTCACATAGTATGCGTACATTCTGGAATTTTTTTATGTCTGTGTCAATGAGATTGCCACCAGTCATTTGCTTTTAGGGAAGGCCCTGATGACGACGCTACTCAAGTTTAACGTGCCGTGCAGGCTTGCGAGTGCGGCGAAGTCCGTCCCTGTTGGCAGGGTCAGGCCACTGTTTTCGCGGTCCAGCACCCGAGAACACTGGCTCCCCTCGGCGTGGCGAGATGAAGACATGAATTTTTACTGCGCCCTGGCCCTCCACGGCGATTCGCTGTCCACCGCAATACTGCGTGCCCGCAACTCCCCCACCCCCGTGAGACTCGGTGGGACTACCACACACCACGCAGCCGCGCAGGAAATTTAATTCACGCCCCGACGCATAAAACGCCTTGTTCTGCGATAGGCAGGAGCCTCCACATGCGCGGCCGTAGCGCGTTACGGCTTCACATGCACGAGGCGCGAATGGCTCAAGGATTAGCGGAGTGCTTGGCAAGCTGCGATTCCGACGTTTATAGGCTCGGCGCGGACGAGGTTATTATACGTGAAGACTTGTGACCAGAGTGGCAGTAAAGAAGAAACGAGAAATACGGGATTGTGCGTGTCCCGGTACTCAAGTTCAGAAGGTCTGCAGGGAGTAGGTTTATGTCATCCCGCGAGGAGGCTCGTGGGCTAAGACACTGGACTCCCATCCTGGAGAGCGACAGTCCGAAATGCCGCCCTAACACTGAGATTCATGTTTTCCAGCACTCCTCTAAACTGCTTAACGTGAATCCTTTTAAAGGCTGAAACGAGGTGATGTCTTTAGACAACATAGTTATACGGAGATAAACAGCGATTAATTTTCTTTTAATCAATTGTTCAAAATGACAGTCACAATCGCATTATTTATTTTGCCGCCAACCAGTTTCAACCCGCGATGGGGTCATCTTCAGGGCAATGTGCACTGTAAAATTATAATATTAGTTAGTAATCATGCACGTAATCTACAAGCAATTTGTCAAAGTTACATAAATAAATGGAGGGAGGATCGTGGTACATCGATGCTACGATATCGAATGCCATGCTACAGCAGACGACATGTACGAGGAGGCTACTATGACGACGGAAGCATGGCAGCAGTTCAAACCCCGTCCGATCATCTAGACAGTAGCGTAGGGCAAATTTCGACTTCCCCCCCCCCCCCCCCCCCTGTAAATGGACGCCTGAGTGGCTCCATCTATTAGCCAAATGTACTAAACTGGTGTCTTCGTATCAGGGAGGTTATGGGATTGGTTTTAAACACAGCCCAATCACAAACTCATGATTTCCTTTCATACATACCCACCCCTTCTCATTTTAGTGCTCTCCAAACCTTCCCAGATTACTACCTTTACTTCTACATCTTTTTCTTTTTAGTCTCTTCTACCTCACACAACCTTTCTCACTTTTCTTTGGGTCTGCTTCTATCAACAAATTTATATTACTACACGAATCTAATCAATTTAATAATCATGGTTACAAAATACTAACACGAATTACTTATAGATGAATGGGAAACGCTGGAACAAGTCTCAGGAAGAAACAGTTTGGATTCCAAGGAAATGTTCCTAGGTAGTAGTAAACCTACGACTCATTTTAGAAGATAATCCGAAGAAAGGCGAACCTACATTTATTCCATTTGCAGATTTAGAGAAATCTTTTGACGATTTTTTCTCGAATACACTCGATGAAATTTTGAAGGTATCAGGTATAAAATACAGGGAGCGAAATAAGAAATGAGACTGCAGTTATAATTAAAGAGCATGAAATACGAGCAGTATTTGAGAAGTGTGTGAGACAGGGTTGTAGCCTATCCCCTGTGTTAATCAATATGTATACTTGGCAAGCAGTAAAGGAAACAAACGAAAAATTTGGAAAGGGAATTGAAGTTAATGGAGAAGAAATTAAATATTTGAGGATTTTCGGATGGCAGTGAAATGCTACAAGAGACTGTAAAGAACTTGGGAAGAGCAATTGAACGGAATAGCCAGTTTCTCGAAAAGAAATTATTTGAAGAATATCAATAAAAGTAAAACGAGAGTAATGTAATATAGTTGAATTAAATCGGACGATGGTGAGGGAATTAGCTTAGGAAATAAGACAAGAAAAGTTGTACATAAGTTTTAGTGCTTGCACAAGAAAATAACTGGTAACTGTAGAGATAAAGAGGATATAAAATGTAGACTGGCGAAAGCAGGAAACACATTTTTGAAATAGAGAAATTTATCAACATTGAACATAAATGTAAGTCTTAGGAAGTCTTTTCTGAAGGTATTTGCCAGGAGTGTAGCCTTGTGATGAAATGAAACATACAAGATAGTTTCTCACAACAAGAGAATGTAAACTTCTGGAATGCGCTGCTACAGAAAAACGCTGAAGATTAGATGGGTGCATGAGATAACTACTGACGAGGTTCTGAGGGGGGGGGGGGGGGTAAAAGTTGTATAGGAAGAGTAATGCTTGACTACCAGACAACAGGTTCAAATGGATGTAGAATGCGGTGGGTCGTGCAGAGGTTTCTCGGGATAAACTGGCATGGAGAACTGCACCAAACCAGTTTTTCTGCCGAAGATCACAATAACAAAAGCACTTGCCAAACTGTGCTCGTAACATATACTCTTTTAACACCCGGTCTTCAAGGATCTTAGCTTTGTAAAACCACCCAGGGTAAACTGCACGTGTTCGGTCTCTGCCAAATTTGTTATCAAGATGTGTGAACCCATGGAACATACGCCATTGTACATTATCATAAAATCCACACCACATCGATGAACAGCTTCCCGCAATGCTAAGATTCCTAGCTAGTGTCCAATTACTGAGCTATTTCTATTTTTTTTCGTCACCATGTACGTTTAATATAGCAACGTGCTATATTTTCATTAATTCAAAGAATTTTTTATGGCCAATACAACTGCAAGTAAACTGCGTGCACCAGTGTAATGTGTAACAGCTTGTTCTGTATTATGTGTCGATGCCCCGATGTGACGGCAGTTGTATGGTTTCAGCTTGTGTGATCAGCATTCGAAAGCGATGAAAGGAAACACCCCGATTCGACATTTTCATTCTATCTTTGAAATGTTTTCCCAGGACTCCCCGAGGCATATTATGCGGGTGATCCTGACAAATAGCAAACTCGATTCCTGCCTTAATCCATCACAATATATGTCCGATTTGTGTCCGATTGTCCAGGATGGTCTGAACGTGAAACGAAACTTCCATTCATCCCACCCTACAGCACTTGTCCTGGCGCCAGCTATTGTTACCTTCCGGGGACGAACCGCATTACAGCGCATCGATAAAGGATCTTTTATCGGAGCGAACCGGAATATTAAGGGGGGACGTTGCTGAAAAATACACACTATTTCAAAAATGCACCAAATCCACAGTTTTGGAGATATGGCAATGAAATTTTGCACCACGCTTTACATTAAAGTAACACATTTACATATAAAATCCTTTGATCATATATATCAACTTTTTTAAATTAAATTTTAAGTTTTATTTTGAAAAAATAATGTATGTTCCTTTTTCTCAGAAAGTATTCAGGATTTTCTACAAAAATTTCTTTGTTTCATCTCTTTATATGTTGTAAGCTTCTCTCATGAGGTTTCTGGAGTAGGTCAAATAGGAGAATTTTCATAATTTTTAAATTATAATTCCACAAGCACAATTTTAAATTCATGCAAAATTTCATAATTTCAAAATTTCATAATTCTAGCATTCATGGAATCTGAGAAAAAGTTACATAAACTTTAAAAAACAAACTTTTCAGGAAACGCCACTTGAAGTTCAATCTAACTTTTTTCCTTATCTCACTTCTTCAGAAGGCACCACATTTGTACTCTGCGTCGTATTTCCCTTCAAGATTTCTCTTCTGGTTTCTTGTTGTCAGTCTTCTTTCCTTTACCAGGTCTTCAACTGATTTTTCAGCTGCAGAGACGCGCTGTAAATCTTTCTCTTTCTAACACCTTCATCCTCCCGAAGTCCCCATCATTAAATACAATAACTGTATCATAAGTTGCAATTCTGACAACTGTAACAGATGCAAATTTGTTTTTAGGGCATAGTTTCCATATGACTGAATTTAGAGAATCGTTTATAAGATACGGAATAGAGTCAAAGGTGATCTATAAAACCAAGGAGTATGTATCACGGCCTTCTAGATGTATCCCGCACACGTTTGGTTGAAAGTAATACACAGAATCGTTGTTCACTGAGCTGGTATTGAAGTGCTGCTTCAAAACGTGGGCGTGGCAGGGAGGCCCCGATACACTTTTAATTAATTTTCAGGCACTTCGGATGCGATTTTAACATTGAAACTTTGGGAACTTATTGGTTCAAATGGCTCTAAGTACTATGGGACTTAACATCTGAGGTCATCAGACCCCTAGACGTAGAACTACTGGCCAGAATTTGCATGGATTTCTTGCGACAGACATTTCCCCGTAGAGTAATTTCCCGTTTTGGTGACATTTCCTGGCCGCCTCACTCACCTGACCTTTCATGTGCAGCCTTTTTCCTTTACGGCTACCTGAAGCAAGAAGTGTTCCAAACGCGTTTTGCCACCACTCCTGAGTTGAAGGATCGCATCAGAACTGCCATCGGCAATGTCACAGGGAATACGTTACGCCGAGTCACGGAAAGCTTCCAACGCCGCCTAGATGAATGTGTTGTGCACAGGACGCACCATTTGACAGGAGTCAGATTCAAAAAGTAATCCACGCAATGGACATTAGTAAATGGCATACCTTTAACTATTAATTGACATAAGAGGTAATAAATGATTTACAATTACTGCCTGATTGTGTGTTTTTGATATCCTACCATGAACGCTGCTGCACCCTGTACTCAAAGGTGTGTGCCTGCTGGGTTCCCAGCTGCCTAACGGAAGACCATAAAGTGCAAAGAAGGAACATTTGTGTGGAACTGCTTCAGCGTTAAGAGGCTGATTGTGACAATTTTTTTTTCGAACATCGTCACAGGCGATACAACATCGGTTCATCACTTCGAACCGGAAATAAAAAAGCAATCCATGGAGTAGCGCCAAACCAGCTCTCCGCCGAAGAAAAAGTTCAAAGCCCCATCCTCAGCCAGAAAGTCACGGTGACTGTCTTCTGGGACTCTCGAGGGGTTATTCTGTTTGATGTCCTCCCTCGCGCTGTTATGATCAACTCGGAAGTATGCTGTGCTACCCTTAGGGAACCGAAGAAACGACTTCAGCGTGTTCGTCGCCACAAAAATTCAAACGAACTACTCCTTCTCCAATACAACGCAAAGCCTCACAAAAGTCTGCACAACCGAGAGCAGCTCACAAAACACGAAAAATGCTTTCAGGCTCAGCCACCTCGAAAAATCAACTGTTGTACAATATATGTTGAAAACGAAACATATCATCAGCAGTATAGAAAACAATTTGGTCTACATAACGAAGCCAATGGTAAGACCCTAAAGCCGGCCAGGGTGGGCGAGCGGTTCTAGGCGCTACAGTCTGGAACCGCGAGACCGCTACGGGCGCAGGTTCGATTCCTACCTCGGGCATGGATGTGTGTGATTTCCTTAGGTTGGGACAGATGACCTTCGATGTTAAGTCTCATAGTGCTCAGAGCCATTTTGAACCTTCCGACTTCCATCTGTTTGGCCCAATGAAGGATGCACTCCTCGGGAAGAAGTACGTGGGTGATGGGGAGGTTACTGATGCAGCAAAACGCTTAATCGGACGTCCGCATGTACCATGCGGGAATACAGGCCATCCCAGTGAGGTGGGGTACGACCGTCGCATTGAACGGAGATTTTGTTGAAAAATATCGTTTCGTAGCCGAAAGTGTATGGAATGATATTGTGGACTGAAATCCTGAATAAACCAAAGCAGCTTACAGAAAAAAAATGTGTTACGTTACTTATTAAACGCCTTTCGTTAATTTTGCAGTAGCTGATTTATAGACACTCGTAATCCCATGAGACCTTTGTATATGAATCTGAACACCATAATGCCCGATGTTCCCAAAAGAGTGGTAAAACAGTGGGGCGCCTGTTTACCCCACGGCACTCACAAGGGGGGGGGGGGGGGCTGCGATATTTGGAACGCGGATTTGGCTGGTCCAAATGGCTCTGAGCACTATGGGACTTAACTTCTGAGGTCATCAGTCCCCTAGAACTTAGAACTACTTAAACCTAACTAACCTAAGGACATCACACACATCCATGCCCGAGGCAGGATTCGAACCTGCGACCGCAGCGGTCGCGCGGTTCCAGACTGTAGCGCCTAGAACCGCTCGGCCACCCTAGCCGGCGAACGCGGATTTACTGCAAACTTCATACACTCGTAGTACTCCATTAGGACAACAAAATGTGTAAGCAGTAGTGCGTACTTCTCAAGTGTTACTGAGAAAATCGCAAGATAATTTCGATCGTCAAATATATACACATGTGCATGGCCATTTTTACCGTGAAGCGCCGGCAGCGGAGTGATAGCCGGCACGGTAGCTCAGCGTGTTCGGTCAGAGGGTTAGCAGCCCTCTGTAATAAAAAAACTGAGCTAATCGATCAACAACGAACTTAAACGGATGTCTAACGACGTCCGCCCCGAGCAGATGAAGCCAACAAAATGAGATTTAAAAAAAAAAAAATAAGAGTGGTTAGCGTTTACGCCCCGTAATCGCTGGATCGAGGCCCGCTAGTCAGTTTTTCTTATTTCTAGCACAGTCATTTTCTTTACTATTTATATTACAGTTGATGTAAAGGGAAAAATACGTATAATCGGATGAACTTTTATTAAATTTGCAGTGTTATTTGGCAGTCTACAAATATTTATTATCACAAATTATATAATATTCATAACTGTCGACTAGTAAACGACCAAACGCATCAAATGATACTGAAAATGTATGCTTGTCCGTGGCTTCAAAATTGTTCGTATTTAATCGAAAGAGAACGAGAAATTGCTTCTCGTGAAGACGCTGTTAAAATACACTCGATATTGATTGACCAATGATCAGCGCCGATATTTAAGGAAATGCTGTGTTATGCATGGTTTGCTTCCAAATTATCGGCTGAAAGAGAGGTTATTGAAAATGTTAACGAAGTTTGTTTTTCCACGGAAAACCTCCAAAGACCTTGCGTCTGCTGAAGCAATGCATTTATTCAAAGCAGCTGGTGCCGTTTAACTTTGTTTTTGATGTTTTCACGAAAAATACCATCCCGCAAATTGTATTCGTAATGTCGAAAGCGACGATTAATTGCACATCTTTCGAAAGCCGTCTATGCCGGTCAAAACTTGGGGGTAACAAATCGTTTCGAGCTCCTTCCAGGTATAAGGGATTTCTCAAATTACCGACAAGCATACATTTTCAGTATCACTTGATGCGTTTGGCCGTTTAAGAGTCGGTAGTTATGAATATTATACTATTTGTGATAATAAAAATTTGTAGACTGCCAAATAACATTGTAAATTTAATAAAAGTTCATCCCATTACACGTATTTTTCCCATTACTGTAATATAAATAGTAAAGAAAATGACTGTGCTAGAAATAAAAAGAAGAAACTGTTGAGTGGGCCTCAATCCAGCGACCTAGCGATTACGGGGCATGAACGCTAACCACTCCGCTGCCCGGTAGTTATGAATATTATACTATTTGTGATAATAAAAATTTGTAGACTGCCAAATAACATTGTAAATTTAATAAAAGTTCATCCCATTACACGTATTTTTCCCATTACTGTAATATAAATAGTAAAGAAAATGACTGTGCTAGAAATAAAAAGAAGAAACTGTTGAGTGGGCCTCAATCCAGCGACCTAGCGATTACGGGGCATGAACGCTAACCACTCCGCTGCCGACGGTTCACGGTAAAAATGGCCACGCACAGGTATATATTTGACGACCGAAATTATCTTGCGATTTTCTCAATAACGATTGACAAGTACACGCTACTGCTTACACATTTTGTTGTCCTAATGGAGTACAACGAGTGTACGAAGTTTGCAGTAAATCCGCATTCCAAACGTCGTGGCCTCCCCTTGTCAGTTGGTTTAGGTTCCTATCTGCCCTGTCAGTCTATTCAGGACATCCTAATATGGTTCCTATCTTCTCCTTCTCCACAGTACAAAGCGGGCTGCCAATCATTCCTAGAAGATGAGAAGATACAAGCGTTTCAGCGCATAGACGTGCGCCTGCATAGCCAGCTGACGTAGAGAGAATCACGCTGTCCGTCGCATTGGACTGACCCCCTGGCAGCAGACCAAAGCGGGCGGGCGAATGTCGGCGGTAACTCGATCCCGCACCTGACAGCCGCACCTCTCTCCAGCCGACCTCCACAAAGACTTTAAATGGGCTCTTAGCCCTTCCTGCCACCGCCTAAATCCGTTTACAGTTCGGGCTTCCTTCTCGTCTTTTCGTGGCGGTGGGGCAGACTGCACCCCATTCTCATTTCCTGCAAATTCATCCAGAAAAAAATTCTGCCGTTAACGGCAGAGAGACAGTACCTTCGCGCCTAAAGTGCATTCTGCTTGCACTTAGACTGTAAAAGTTCCCGTGCTAAAAGGAGCCCGTCGAATTGGCTGCAGATCGAAAAATCATATGGCATATCCTTAAAAGTGCATCACTATTTGCAGATCATAAAGTAATAATACGAAGTATTAACACAAGACTATGTAGATAACTTTCAGTTAGCAGTCCATTGGCTAAAGTAAGTATCTGCATAATTCTCTCTCTCTCTCTCTCTCTCTCTCTCTCTCTCTCTCTCTCACTCACACACACACGCACACCCACACGCACACACACGCACACACACACGGGGACAGAGAGAGAGAGAGAGAGAGAGAGAGAGAGAGAGAGAGAGAGAGAGAGAGAGAGGGGGGGGGGGGGGGACTGGAGAAGAGCGAAATTGGCGCCAGACCCATTTGAACACAAATGGACGTCAACGACGATTAGACACATTGCAGCAACATAAACATTGTGTTGCGCCAAGTTTTCAAAAAATGGTTCAAATGGCTCTGAGCACTATGGGACTTAACTTCTGAGGTCATCAGTCCCCTAGAACTTAGAACTACTTAAACCTAACTAACCTAAGGACATCACACACACCCATGCCCGAGGCAGGATTCGAGCCTGCGACCGTAGCGGTCGCGCGGTTCCAAACTGTAGCGCCTAGAACCGCTCGGTCACCCCGGCCGGAGTGCCGAGTGTAAAAGAGTATCTTGCATGAGGTGTTACTCAAAAACATGTGTCGATTTTCTGTGTGCATTTCAACAAGAGATAAGGACGAATACCTCGCAATTAAATGCAAGCAAGCGCAAAATATAGTTGCGAAATATTTTCGCAAAAAAATGACGTTTATAGTTAAAGAGATTTGTTAAGTCGCCTATCAGTCTCACAATAACAGTATTGAGTTGCAAGTGGCAAGCTACCACTAGATAATAAAGTAAACAGTGTACTACATAACCCAGAAATGTTGAAAATAAGGTAATAATCACAACACGTATAAACTGTTTTTAAGCCAAAATTTCGTTGGAGTGATTTGTACGTAAAACGTGTTTGCATTTTACAGAACTGAATTGAAGTACCAACTGATTGCACGAAAGTGCTGAAACACGTTTGCGCACTGATAAACAATAGTTATTTGCGTAAGATGCGGGCTTGAATTCCCACGACAACGAAATAACTTATCAAGTGTCAAATGTCACATTTCAGATATCTGAATTGCGTCATGCGCTATGGTTATGATAATTATTGGATGAAAAGCTTCACAAGTTTCAAGCAATATGTCCAACAACAAACAAAACTTTTAACTACAAAAAAACAGGAAAGATCTCACTCACACTCAAATTTTAAGAATATAGCGAAACCACTCCTGCTGCCTGGGGGCGCGAAAAAATACGTTAGCAAAAGAAGAAACAAAGTTGTTCAGGAGAGTGAAGGGCTGCACAAGAAGAGATTCAATTAAAAATTAAAAACGTTAGCAATGAATTTAATGTGTATGTATCAACGATGATGTAACTGAATATTGAGGTATGCGGAAACAGAAGAGAACGAGAGGTTACCCAGGAGCATACAAGAAAATCCTGAACTGCAACCGGAAATGTTGTAAAAGTATAATAAAACATGTCACGTCAATTGTTGAGGAATCGTATTTCGGACAGTCGATGGACGTTAAAGATTGGCACGTATACGGTAACTTCCTCTGTCAGCAAATAAAGTAGTACTGTGCAGTTGGTTTTAGCTGGCACGGTAGCTCAGCGTGTTTTTTCAGTCAGAGGGTTAGCTGCGCTCTGTAATAAAGAAAACTGAATGAATGGATGAACGATGAACTTGAATGGGCGTCCGGGGACGTCCGCCCGGAACAATTGCAACGAACAATAACGAACAAAACGAGATAAACCAAAAACAAAACAAGTTGGTGCACTGGATAGTGCTTTGGGTTGGCATGCAGGATGTCGAATGTTCGATTCTGGATCGACGCATATTTGTTTTTATCTCCTAAAAGTAGTCTGCGTGGTACGGTATTTGGCGTCTTAATCTTCACACAGCGATTACAGTGGGTCCTTACAAAAACATTTGCAGTTACGTACTACGAACACAGAAATGGAGGTACAATCGTTTTCATTGGTCAGCTTTTAGAGAAGCCTTTTGCACGTCGTGGACGCGAATGGTGTTCCTGTGTGCTCTCCCCCAGTGGCCCCATCGAAATTACTTCCGCCGGCCAGTGTGACCGAGCGGTTCTAGGCGCT
This sequence comes from Schistocerca piceifrons, assembly GCF_021461385.2. Classification (NCBI taxonomy): domain Eukaryota; kingdom Metazoa; phylum Arthropoda; class Insecta; order Orthoptera; family Acrididae; genus Schistocerca; species Schistocerca piceifrons. The sequence continues at coordinate 952,580,298 of NC_060139.1, forward strand.
TCAGTCTGGAACCGCGAGACCGCTACGGTCGAAGGTTCGAATCCTGCCTCGGACATGAATGTGTCTGATGTCCTTAGGTTAGTTCTAAGTTCTAGCGGACTGATGACCTCAGATGTTAAGTCCCATAGTGCTCTGAGCCATTTGAACCATTTGAAATTATTTCCAATGCTCGTTGCTAGCCCTACTGATGAGGTAAGCCCCTACCGGATTGTAATGGACCTGCACGTGGAAAGAACAATAGTTCTTATTAATCGATGGGACCACTGGGGAAGGGTACACACAAAAGAAGTTTGGAATCTAGTAGATGCAGTGGTACGAAACAATTCGCGTCCATGACATGCAAAAGGTTTCTTTAAAAGCTGACCACTGAAAACGGATGTATTTCCATTTCTGTATTCGTAATACATAACTGCAAATTTTTTGTAGAAGACTCACTGTAACCGCGGTATGACAATTAAGACGCCAGATACCGTACCACGCAGAGTACTTCCATCAAATAAAAATAAATAATCTACGACCAAAAATCGAATACTCGACCTCCTGCATGCTAACCCAAAACGCTGTTCACTGTATCAACCGCACAGCATTATTACCATAGCCTAGGACAGGTAGTTACCGTACACGTGATCACCGTGTGTCCAGAGTACCAGTCCTCATCGTCCATTTACTGACCGAAACATGCGCAGGACGAACTTCTGTAGGGGACATTTTTGTATTGCCAGTATTTGAGGAATCGCGCTACGAAGTTCGAATGCGAGAATTTTTCTTCATCCTCTATTATTAAGGCAAGATGGCCGATGATCTCTTCAGTGAAGATTCACACCAGACTAGAGCTGTTACGGGAATATGTGAAATGTCACAGGTAATAAGGATAATGGGCGAGGGGCACTACGTTAGTTGTATGTGTGTAAGTTGAGAATGGAGGCATGCTGGGGTAGTCGGTGTGGGTGCGATGACCACTGTGTCCGGATGGCGCAGTGGTTAGCGCATCTGGTTAGTAAGCAGGAAACCTAGGTTCGAATACCGGTCGGGCAAAATATTCCAGAAAAAATACAATAACGAAACAATTTAAAATTTTATAAAACTATGGCTACACCTATATTGCTATGTGGAAGTGAGTCATTGATCCCTAAAAAAGTAAACTGCAAGCAGCAGAAATGAGATTTCTTTGAAAAATGAGAGATTACGTGTAAGTAATGAAGATATTAGGAATGAACTATATATTTTAATATTGACGTACGCTGAAGAAAATGAAACACTATTGATACTTCACGTACAGAGAATGGGCGCAGAGAGAATACCATGTCAGGCCACGCTGTACCAAGCAAGAGGAAGAAGGGACGTAGGAAGACAAGGATGACGTGACAGTGAAAAATGCACACAAAGCAGATGCAAGTGCCTAAACCATGCAGAAGAAGAATTGTCTGAGTACCGAGGTGAATACGTTGATTGTATTCACGTCGTAGGGGCGTAGGGACAAATTTTGAGTTTGATTCGAAAAAGATTGATACTCTTTCTATATTATCCTTTTCGTGACGAGCAGCACAGATGTGTTCCACATACAAATTTATTTACCTGAGTTCACGGGGTTATGAAAGTCCCAGATCACTATGGTGTTGCGATCTGACGTTGAACGTATCAACCGTTTGGAGCCAACAGGTTCCTTGTCTGGTACCTAACGTGCGAGGTATCACTTAGTGGTTTCAACTGTGCACTGTATGTCTTATGTTTTGACAATTTTATGTAATTTTTTTCCTGTCTGCTATATATAAGCTCATAAAGCTGTTTACTGTATTTTTTTCAGTGTTTGATAGAAATATACAGATTTGTGCCTTTTAAATTCGTTTCATTGTTTTCCCTTTGATCAGTGTGTATAGATAATTTCTATTTGTGCCTTTCGTTCATACTTGCGTCCAAATTTGGACATTTATTTCTTTTATTTGGGGCTGTAATCTTCTTTTATTTTTCCTAATAGAATGAAACGGAAAACTCCACGAACACCTGGTTCTTTTTTTGTGATGAATATTTACCATACACCCTCTTTTTTTTATTTCTCGCAATTGAAAGCTGTCTTACGAGAGCAAGGTGAAAAGTAAGTTGGTCACATTTTCCGCCATCATTACAGATCCACGTGAGGAAACTGTTAACTGTCGCCGGCCGTTGTGGCCGAGCGGTTCTAGGCGCGTCCGTCCGGAACCGCGCTGCTGCTCTGAGCACTATGGGACTTAACTGCTGAGGTCATCAGTCCCCAGAACTGAGAGCAACTTAAACTTAATTAACACAAGGACATCACACACATCCATGCCCGAGGCAGGATTCGAACCTGCGACCGTAGCAGTCTCGCGGTTCCGGCCTAAAGCGCCTAGAGCGCTTCAGTCTGGAACCGCGTGACCGCTACGGTCGCAGGTTCGAATCCTGCCTCGGGCATGGATGTGTGTGATGTCCTTAGGTTAGTTAGGTTTAAGTAGTTCTTAGTTCTAGGGGACTGATGACCACAGAAGTTAAGTCCCATAGTGCTCTGAGCCATTTGAACCTAAAGCGCCTAGAACCGCTCGGCCACCGTGGCCGGCTCCAAAAGACCCACTGCCAATACCAAAATTTCAGTCCGTTGGTCGAACCAGACCACAACTCACATTACAACTGTGTACTCTGCTATAGATGAAAAGTAGAATATTGCTGAGGTTGTATCCTCGCTATTTTTACTTGTAGATGGTATTGTAAGTAGGCTGTTTATGTTTTCTTATTGGCAACGTTACGTAGCGCTCTGTATGAAAATCACCGGTTGTGCTGTGTGCAGTCTGTGGCTAGTTTGCATTGTTGTCTGCCATTGTAGTGTTGGGCAGCTGGATGTGAACAGCGCGTAGCGTTGCGCAGTTGGAGGTGAGCCGCCAGCAGTGGTGGATGTGGGGAGAGAAATGGCGGAGTTTTGAAATTTGTAATACTGGATATCATGAACTGCTATGTATATTATGATTTTTCAACACTATTAAGGTAAATACATTGTTTGTTCTCTATTAAAATCTTTCATTTGCTAACTATGCCTATCAGTTGTTAGTGCCTTCCGTAGTTTGAATCTTTTATTTAGCTGGCAGTAGTGGCGCTCGCTGTATTGCAGTAGTTCGAGTAACGAAGATTTTTGTGTGGTAAGTGATTTGTGAAAGGTATAGGTTAATGTTAGTCAGGGCCATTCTTTTGTAGGGATTATTGAAAGTCAGATTGCGTTGCGCTAAAAATATTGTGTGTCAGTTTAAGCACAGTCATGTATAATTGTTCAAAAGGGGACGTTTCAGTATAGCCGCGCGGGATTAGCCGAGCGGTCTGGAGCGCTACAGTCATAGACTGTGCGGCTGGTCCCGGCGGAGGTTCGAGTCCTCCTCGGGCATGGGTGTGTGTGTGTGTGTGTTTGTCCTTAGGCTAATTTGGGTTAAGTAGTGTGTAAGTTTAGGGAATGATGACATTAGCAGTCCCATAAGATTTCACACACATTTGAACATTTTTTTTAGATCGTATATCCCGCTGGGAACGAGCAGGAATAAATTTAGGGAACCATGCATTCGTCCTCGAGTCCAGCGGGACTCGTGTGTCCCACTTAAAATAATTTTTGTTATTATACACTGACGGCCCAAAGAAACTGGTATAGGCATACGTTTTCAAATATAGAGACATGTAAACCGGCAGAATACGGTGCTGCAGTCGGCAACACTTATGTAAGACAAGTGTCTGGCGCAGTTGCTAGATCGGTTAGTGCTGCTACAATGGCAGGTTATCAAGATCTAAGTGAGTTTGAACGTGGTGCTATAGTTGGCGCACGGACAATGGGACAAAGCATCTCAGAGTTAGGGATGAAATGGGGATTTTCCCGTACGACCATTTCACAAGTGTACGTGAATATCAGGAATCCGGTAAAACATCAAATCTCCAACATCGCTGCGGCTGGAAAAAGAACCTGTAAGAAAGGGACCATCGACGACTGAAGAGAATCGTTCAACGTGGCAGAATGCAACCCTTCCGCAAACTGCTGCAGATTCAATGTTGGGCCATCAACGTGCGAACTATTGAACGAAACATCGTCGACATGGGCTTTCGGAGCCGAATGCCCACTCGAGTACCCTTGATGACTGCACGACCCACAGTTTTACGCGTCGCATGGGACCGTCAACGCCGACATGAGACTGATGGTGACTGGAAACGTGTTGCCTAGTCGGACGAGTTTCGTTTCAAATTGTATCGAGCGGATGGACGTATACGTGTATGGAGACAACTTCATGAAACTATGGACCCTTCATGTCAACATAGGACTGTTGAAGCTGGTGAAGGCTCTGTGAGGCGCGTGCAGTTGGAATGATATGGGACCCCCGATAAGTCTAAATACGACTCTGACAGGTGACACGTACGTAAGCATCCTGCCTGATCACCTGCTTACATTCATATCCATTATGCATTCCGACGGATTTGGTGAACTCCAGCAGGACAATGCCGCACCCCACACGTCGAGAATTGTTACAGAGTGGCTCCAGGAACACTCTTCTGAGTTTAAACACTCCCCCGACATGAACATTATTGAGCATATCTGGGACGCCTTGCAACGTACTGTTCAGAAGAGATCTCCACCCCCTCGTACCCTTAAGGATTTATGGTCAGCCCTGCATGATTCATGGTGTCACTTCCCTCCAGCACTACTTCAGACATTAGTAGAGACCACGCCACGTTGTGTTGCGGCACTTCTACGTGCTCGCGGAGACCCTACACGATATCAGGCAGGTGTAACAGTTTCATTGGCTCTTCAGTGAATGAACAATAATCGAAATTTAGAACCATGTCGTAACTTAATATCCATCCAATAATCAGGAAACCCATTTTTACAGCAACATATGAAATATTAATTAGTTCGGTCACGAAAGGATTAAGTCAGCTTGGATTGTTCAGTTTTCAGCCGCTGCGCGGCGCTGGCTTCGCTCGTCGTGTGTTAAACGCAGACGTGTGGTGGCCAGAAGACATTTAACAGTGCGCGGGCTCGGACTGTGGGTCTGCTATACGGTGTCCACTGCGGCGTGGAGGGCGCTACAGGGCAAGGGCGCTCCTTCCCGGGCCAGCGCAGCTAATGAGCCAGAGAGCCACGCCCCCGGCTAGCCTCCTCTCTGCACGCCTCTTCCTCCGCTCACGCAGGCTGTCTCACGCACGGTGCAAACGCTCAGTCCGGCGTTCGCGGGTACCCATACCGGGCAAGTACACTCGCGAATGTTCTACGAATGCCCCTCTTGCCACACGACATACGTCCAAGCGGTAGGCACGTACGTTCCATTCCATGTTTAGCAATCTCTTGTCACTGAGAAATAGGACTGTTGATATTTCTGAAAATATCTGTATTCCGATATATATCAATATTTAAAAAGTGTCATTATCGGCCCTTTACATATTGGAGAAAGGTATCGATATACTGATATATCGGCGACAAAAATATCGACGTATCAGCCTGTAAAATACCGGCTAAACATTGTAAATATACTGCGGCTTTTAGATTTGTATAATGGTTGAAATGGCTCTGAGCACTATGGGACTCAACAGCTGTGGTTATCAGTCCCCTAGAACTTAGAACTACTTAAACCTAACTAACCTAAGGACATCACACACATCCATGCCCGAGGCAGGATTCGAACCTGCGACCGTAGCAGTCTCACGGTTCCGGACTGCGCGCCTAGAACCGCGAGACCACCGCGGCCGGCTTAGATTTGTATATTTAAGTACTGATTTACTATTAGATGTTCAGTAAATCAACAAGCTATCTGCCTGCTTATCCCCCAGGAGCAAGAATTGAAAGGAAAACGATGCATGTTAATACTTGACGACAACCACTTTGCTAACAATGGTAACTGCATGTAAATGATACAGTAAGATGTGTCCGATGCGTCTTTCGTTCGGTTTCGACACATATCGGAATTGTCTGAAGGACTGCATGCCGACTTCATTCACTTTTTCATTTCTGCAAACGTCGGCTACCTAGCGGCTGTAGTGTCGACATCACGTGGTGAAGTTAAACGTTACATTTTATGTTGGCAGCGCCGAACGCCGATTACGCCAGCATATTCCCTCTCTTGTCTCCACCCACAGCGAAAACCAATCTTGTCATTTAGATTACGGTTATATTTTTAGCAACTGTTTTTGAAGAATGCTGATGCGATGAAATAGCACACTAGTTGCTTTAAAAACTGTTTTTTGGCGCAACTGGTGTGCTATTTCTCCACATCAGGAATCTTGTTATTCCGATAACACAACCCCCCCCCCCCTCCCCCAGGGCAATCGGACTTCGTAATTGTGCAACTTATACTTGCTTCACACAGTCAAAGAGAAAGACTGGATGTGATGGGTGCTCAAAAAGTAGTAAGACTCCTTCACACAGTAAAAGTAAAAATAAAAATACGTTGTACTACAGTTTCAAAAGAACAGTTTCATATATTTACCGAACACTGCGAAAAAAGTATAATATAAAATAAAAATATCGGCATTCGATGTTGCCATTTCGATATTGATATATCGGTGAGTAAAATATTGACAGCATATATCGATATTTTAGTTAAAATATCGATATACCTGTTTTATCAGCAGCCCTACCGAGAACCACAGCATCACTGATGCGCTATCCAAGCGGTTCCAGTGTTCTTGACAATGGTACGTAATCACAGTCCTTGACCTTGACGTACCCCAAAGGACAAGTCACAACGTTTTGGGTTAGGTGACCAGTGGGTGAAGACGGGCGGGGGGGACCGGTGGGGGGGGGGGGGGGGGGGAAACAGAGCCCCTACGCTCAATGCAACTCTATGTGGAAGTTCGTAGCTCGGGTAGCGACGAACTTCGAAAGACCAGTGTAGAACCAGTGAAATAAAGTTAGCTAGTCTACGATAAAACGTGATTACAAAGGGTGAAAAACCTGTTGAAGAATGTTGTAACCTGTTCATAATATCCTCAAAATCACTGACATAATCTATCCAATTGGTATGATTCTCACTAAAATATGTTCTGAACAGTCTTCCACTGTCTCTCATATATCTTTCTGCTGGATTACTAAATGGATGATACACGGAGGTTAGACTACGCCTTATTTTTGCATGATCAACAAAATCTTTGCCTACTGGTGTGGCCGAGCGGTTCTAGGCGCTACAGCCTGGAACCGCGCGACCGTAACGGTCGCAGGTTCGAATCCTGCCTCGGGCATGGATATGTGTGATGTCCTTAGGTTGGTTAGGTTTAAGTAGTTCTAAGTTCTAGGGGACTGATGACCTCAGATGTTAAGTCCCATAGTGCTCAGAGCCATTCCAAAATCTTTCCAAGCTTGTGATGTAAACTGAGAACCATTGGCAGATACAATTGTTTTAGGAATGCCCACCTGATGAAAATAAGTGTCTTCAAACTCAGAAATGATTTGCTTACTGGTAGCTTTCTTAAGAGAAAACAGCTTTATGAACTTCGAAAATACATCAACCACCACAAAAACATAACAAAATCGCCTTGTTAGAAGGTAAAATTTTCGAAATCGGCAGTCTGTTGCGCAAACAACCACAACTACAGCATATCAGGGTAAGAAGTAGCCGTCACAATCTCCTCGCAGAAGAAAACCGACCCACATAACTTAGCAACATCCGGTGAACCTCGTTCATGCGCCATAATTTCATGACGATTTTCAGTGCCCGACACTCTCGCACTGTGACAAACATTATGAGATAAAATGGTAGGTACAGATAAACATTTCGCATATTCCAAGACCTAAAAACTCCCTTTTTTGCGCTTTGTCAGCATTTTCTCAAAAAACCTTCTCTCGCAAAGCCAACGGGTGGGCACAACGCGAACATTGTGATTTTACGGTTCCATTCATGCATCAAGACTATTACTACATGTAATAGTTCGGAAAATATGGAACTTTAAAAACAAATGGATCATTTGTAACAGCCCTCTGTTTGGTTCTTCACAGAGGAATTTCCTTTTAAATTCTCCGAACACTTCTGTTACATTTTCGTATCGAATGTATAGAATTTCTACGATCCTAACAGAACGTCTCCGAACGCGTTCGATGCCTTTTTTCACGCTTACTTGAAATGGACTTCAAACACTGGAACTGTTCTCTGATATTGGTTGGACACGCGTCTTATTCGCGATTTCCTATAGAGATTCTTAGCACTTTCCGAGAACTCATTCAAGAAAACTAAGTCTTCCGTTCACATCCACCTGTGAATTTTTCTTTCAGAATTGTTGTGTACACTGTACGAGTCTGGCGATATATCATCCGACTTTCGGTAAAAAATCACCTACACAATTCCGAAGACTGCAAAATCCAACAAGTGCGAGACTTGTCGTACACTCAGCTTAACTTCTCATGAATTCAAGTTGCTGAGGAGAATAATATATGGGACAAAGGAAAAGAAAATTAAGGGTGTGTTAATGACAATCAGTTTGGCTTTAGGAAAGGTAAAGGCAGCAGAGAGGTAATTCTGACGTTGCGGTTGATAATGGAAGTAAAACTGAAGAAAATCAAGACACGTTCATGGGATTTGTCGACCTGGAAAAAGCGTTCGACAATGTAAAATGGTGCAAGATATTCGATATGCTGAGAAAAATGGAAGTAAGCTATAGGGAAAGTTGGGTAGTGTACAATATTTACAAGAGCCAAGAGGGAAGAATAAGAGTGGGAGACCAAGATCGGATTAAAAAGGATATAATACCGTAACACCCACAACCATCAAAAAGAAAGGCAAAGTACATCTGTTTAAAAAAGCTGATAAAAATGCTCTTAACGCTTTTTTAAGGGGCAGTCTCCACTCCTTCCGATCTGATCACGCAAGCGTAGGAAATATGTGCAATGATTTCAAAGCGGTAGTATCGGCGGCAGTTAAGAGATACATACCACATAAATTTATAAGTGGTGGTACTGATCCCCCAAGATACACAGGAAGGATCAGATCGCTGTTGCAGAAGCAACGAAAAAAATGAAAAATTTAAAAGAACGCAAAATCCCCAAGATTGACAAAGTTTTGCAGAAGTTTAGCGCGTACTTCAATGTGAGATGCTTTTAATAATTTCCACAACGAAACTCTGTCGCGGAATCTGGCAGAAAACCCAAAGAGATTTTGGTCATACATAAAGCCCACCAGTTGCAACACGCAATCAATACCTTCATTACCGATAACAACGGTGAAGTCACTGATGACAGTGCCACTAAAGCAGAGTTATTAAGCACGGTTTTCCGAAACTCCTTCACCAAAGACAACGAAGTAAATATTCCTGAATTCCAATCAAGAACAACTGCCAAGATGAGAAACATGAAAGTAGATATGCTCGGTGTAGCAAATCAGCTTAAATCACTTAATAAAGGCAATGCCTCCGGTCCAGATTGTATACCAGTCAGGTTCCTTTCAGAGTATGCTGATACGATAGCTCCATATTTAGCAATTATATACAACCACTCGCTCACAGGAAGTTCCTTATCTAAAGACTGGAAAATTGCTCAAGTCACACCAATACCCAAAAAGGGAAATAGGAGTAATTCGCTGAATTACAGGCCCGTATCACTAACGACGGTTTGCAGTAGGGTTTTGGAACATATACTGTATTCAAACATTATGGATTACCTCGAAGAAAACGATTTATTGACACATAGTCGGCACGGATTCAGGAAACATCGTTCTTGTGAAACAAAACTAGCTCTTTATACTCATGAAGTAATAAGTGCTATCAACAGGGGATGTCAAATTGATTCCATATTTTTAGATTTCCACAAGGCTTTCGACACCGTTCCTCACAAGCGTCTTCTAACCAAACTGCGTGCCTGTGGAATGTCGCCTCAGTTGTGCGACTGGATTCGTGATTTCCTGTCGAAAAGGTCACAGTTCGTAGCAGTAGATGGAAAGTCAGCGAGTAAAACAGAAGCAATATCCGGCGTTCCCCAAGGAAGTATTACAGGCCCTCTATTGTTCCTGATCTGTATTAACGACATAGGAGACAATCTGAGTAGCCCTCTTATGTTATTTGCAGATAATGCTGTCATTTACCGTCTTGTAAAGTGATCAGATGACCAAAACGAATTGCAAAATGATTCAGATAAGACATCTATGTGGTGCGAAAAGTAGAAATTGACCCTGAATAAAGAAAAGTGTGAAGTTATTCACGTGAGTACTAAAAGAAATCCGCTAAATTTCGATTACGCCATAAGTCACACTAATTTGAATGCTGTAAATTCAACTAAATACTTGGGAATTACAATTACAAGTAACCTAAATTGGAACGATCACATTGTGGGCAGAGCAAACCAAAGACTGCGATTCAGTGGCAGAACACTTAGAAGGTGCAACAGATCTACTAAAGAGACTGCTTACATCACACTTGTCCGCCCTATGCTGGTGTATTGCTGTATGGTGTGAGATCCGTATCAGGTGGGACTGACGGATGGCATCGAAAAAGTTCAAAAAAGGGCGGCCCGCTTTGTATTATCGCGAAATAGAGGTGATAGTGCCACAGACATGATAAGTGAAGTGGAGTGACAATCAATAAAACAAAGGCGTTTTTCGTTGCGACGGGATCTTCTCATGAAATTTAAATCACCAGTTTTCTCCTCCGATTGCGAAAACATTCTGATGGGACCTACCTACATAGCGAGGAATGATGTTGGTGTTGTGGTCTTCAGTCCTGAGACTGGTTTGATGCAGCTCTCCATGCTACTCTATCCTGTGCAAGCTTCTTCATCTCCCAGTACCTACTGCAACCTACATCCTTCTGAATCTGCTTAGTGTATTCATCTCTTGGTCTCCCTCTACGATTTTTACCCTCCACGCTGCCCTCCAATACTAAATTGGTGATCCCTTGATGCCTCAAAACACGTCCTACCAACCGATCCCTTCTTCTAGTCAAGTTGTGCCACAAACTTCTCTTCTCCCCAATCCTATTCAATACCTCCTCATTAGTTATGTGATCTACCCACCTCATCTTCAGCATTCTTCTGTAGCACCACATTTCGAAACCTTCTATTCTCTTCTTGTCCAAACTAGTTATCGTCCATGTTTCACTTCCATACATGGCTACACTCCATACAAATACTTTCAGAAACGACTTCCTGACACTTAAATCTATACTCGATGTTAACAAATTTCTCTTCTTCAGAAACGATTTCGAGGAATGATCATCACGATAAAATAAGATAAATCAGGGCTCGCACAAAAAATTTAAGTGCTCGTTTTTCCTGCGCGCCGTTCGAGAGTGGAACGGTAGAGACAGCTTGAAGGTGGTTCATTCAACCCTCTGCCAGACACTTAACTGTGAATAGCAGAGTAATCACGTAAATGTAGAAGACAGGAATGTAGTCTTTCACCCCTACAGTTCAATCCGTACATCCAAGAAGCAATTACGGATAATGGAAAGGTTCAAAAATGGAATTAAAACTGGTGTTCTCAGTGAAAGTGAAGCAGAATTACAGGTTCTGCTGAATGGAACGAGCAGTCTATCGGTACATAATATGGCTTAAATTGACGAAAGATGAAAGTAATGAGAAGTAGTAGAGATGAGAACAGACAGTAACTTTGCGTCAGAATTGGGGATCACGAAGCAGAAGAAAGTTAACGAAGTCTGCTACCTAAGCTGCAAAATAAGGAACGTCCGACCTAGCAAGAAGGACGTAAAAAGCTGAATAGCGCGTGCAAAAAGGGCACTCCTGACCGAGAGAAGTCTGCTAGAATCAAACATACGTCAGAATCGAAGCCTTTGAGATGTGTTGTTATAGAAGGATGTTGAAAATTACGTTCACTAATAAGGTACGGAATGAACAGTTGATCCACAGAATCGGCGAGGAAAGAAAACATATGGCTAACACTGACGCGAATGGGGGACAGCATGATAGAACATCTGTTGAGACATCAGGGAATAGTTTCCATGGCACTAGTGGGATCTGTAGAGGTAAAAACTGTAAAGGAAGACAGATTGGAATACATCTGCCAAATAATTGAGGACGAAGGTTGCAAATGCTACTCCGAGATGAAAAGATTGGCAAAGGGGAAGAATTCGTGGCGGGCCGCATCGAGCTAATCATAAGACTGGTAACTCAAAAAGAAAAAAGAAAAGATTTACATGAAGGTCACAACTCAAATATCAGTCTCCGACAGCACTTCGGTGTTACTCCAAAAAATTCTAGAGAAAATGGAGTTTGAGGTTGTCCGAGCAACTTTAATTCATTAAAGGTTGGACAGTTTTTCGACGGAGCGTGTGGCTCTTCAAGTAGCTCTCGATTTGGTAACTGCTGCATCGCTGGTTCTAGTTTCTATCTGTTTCGTCCAGTTTGAATACCTACTTAATACAGATATAAAATTCGTCAAGTATATTAACACATATCCAATTAACGCTTTTTTTGCGAACATGCACGTTTCCGTATTTCTAATTATGTATTGAATGCGTAATTCCAGTTTATATTGCGAATATATGGGAAAAACATTGCGACTGTAATGATGCAGCGTTTGTACGGATGCTCGATGCCGTGTAAATTGCCGTTTTTCGTGTTTTTACTGCGCTTAACACATTGGCTCGCATAAGACAACATCTGTGGTATAAAAAATGGGCACAGTCCACATAAAACGTATTTCATTTCCAACCGGATATTATTTATTCACTTTTGCCCCGAAAATTTAATTTGTAATGTTTTTAACTACACAATCTTCATTAACAATCTTTTACAAGAGACTAGTAACGAAGGATTTATGTGTGCAATAAAGACTGGAATTTTGCGTGCAGTACGTAATACGGAATAGGAAGACGTGTGTTTTTCATAAGAATGATAATGGGACATGTATTAACTATAATATATTTGATGAACTTTATATTTAAATGACTTAGGTACTCGAGCTGAATGAAAAGAATAAAACGAAAAAATAAAAGGGAAACTTGAGCCTGCAATCCAGTAATTACACCTCGGGCGCTACCGATAGCGCCACACGGCTTATGGACAAATTTTCCTCTCTTTAGTGAATTTAAGTCGCTCGGAGAAGTTCAAACTCTAGTTTATCGAGGATTTTTTAGAGTCACATCGAATGGCTTGGGCGGATTGATATTTCAATGTACTATAAACGTAAAAAAAATTAAATAGTCCTCTTGTCAAACTTGATCATCAACTTCGCCCCTACTTAGAGGGGATCCCAATTAATTATGACACAGAGATATCAACCAGTGAATACGAGACTCAGTACACGGTATTGCAAAACGTATCCTCGGTCAGTCCTACAATTTTTACATGTCACGTATCACTTCTTTCACCTAGGGCAATGGTTGTTGATCTGAAAAACGCCGAGTTGCACAATGGTTCGGAATCAACGTTGTAATGAACGTCCTTCTATATGTGACTGAGTGAGTCAGTTCGATGGCAACGGTATACCACCTCCAACAGGACCATTCCTAGTAAAGCGCTTTGGTGTTCAAAACAGTCTTGGATGGATGGATAAGTGCGTTACTTTGCTTATAAGATACCACGTGAACGAGTTGGGAAGAGCGTAATGTATGTGGGAATTCTAGACTGTAGTCATCAAATTTTTTTTGGTCAAGGATCATTAGTAATATTGTGAGGCGGCACATCGGACCGCATATGCATCGATTCTGTTAACTCATAATGGACAAATTAGTTTTATGAACCCCTAATAAACTGGCTACAGTAAGGACGGGATAGTTTGGTCAGTGGCCACCAAAGCACCATCCCGAACACTTCGTGTCGACTGCTGTCTGTTTTAGATTCACGCCCAACTAATCGACATCACAAAAGTGCCACTACACATAGCGTCCAGGAGGAAACGTCAACATTCAGGAACATGGCAAGAATGATCAATCGAAGCAAAAGAATCTAGTAAACATGTACGCTAAACTGTAAACTTTAAGAGCTATGAGGCTACTTCATCTTCGAGTATGTGAAATAAACCACTTCTACTGCAAGCTATATGCTTCCATTCTTTGACAGTAGGTAGCACGGACCAAAACAAAGAAATATTTAGTAATGTATACCTTAAGAACTATGAGTACTTTTTCAGTAGAAGAGATGTGGTTTACAGTATCGAAGATGAACAAGTGCTCATTGCCGTTAAGGTACAGACTTTACAGCCCTCGTTCACTGGAATTTTTTTTTTCTTGGTAGATGAGTTTGCCATTGACGCTACCGCCACTTCTAAAGTATGGAAAGCAAAGAGCATGCAATAGAAGAGATTTGTTTAGAAGTATTTCGGATGAAAAAATGCTAACGCCTGTTCAGTTGTGCATTTTAGAACCTGTTCTTACAAAATTTTTTGCTACGAATGATATGATCATTCCTGTCATATCCCTGAATACGGACCATTCCTCCTGAGACACCATGTAGTTGTATGGTGAACTTTTGTTGGATTTAGTATGTGTCTGACTGACTTTGATTAATAATAGCATTTGTATTGTGTTTCAGTGCAATGTTGAATAGAAGACACAACCACAAAAGTTTGAAAAATTATTTAGATGCCAGTTTTCTTCCGCTCACTGTATAGTATTACAACACCCTTAATTAATTTAATGTTCCTAGCTACAATTAAGTACCACATTTGAAGATGATAGTCTATGTAATTTGAAGCGGTTCTAGGCGCTTCAGTCCGGAACCGAGCTGCTGCTACGGTCGCAGGTTCCAATCCTGCCTCGGGCATGGATGTGTGTGATGTCCTTAGGTTAGTTAGGTTTAAGTAGTTTTAAGTCTAGGAGACTGATGACCTCAGATGTTAAGTCCCTTAGTGAACCATTTATAATTTCATTTCACGAATCGCTGTTACTTCTATGTCAAAGTTTATACCTAGCATCTGATCGGTACGTGTCGCGCCCACCCCTGATTTTTCAGTAATGGAAGACAAGCAGTAAGAAATTCGAAACTTCCTGGCAGATTAAAACTGTGCGTCGGACCGAGACTCGAACTCGGGACCTTTGCCTTTCGCGGGTAAGTACTCTACCGACTGAACTTACCAAGCACGACTCACGACCCCAGCTCACAGAGCTACTTCCGACAGTACGTCGACTCCTGTTTTCAGTCTGGAAACATCCCCTACGCTGTAGCTAAGTCATGTCTCCGCAATACCCTTCGTCCACGAGTCCTAGACTTGCTTCTGTGAGAGCTTCTGTGAAGTTTGGAAGGTAGGAGAAGAGGTACTGACGGAAGTACAGCTGAGGACGGCCCAGGGAGCTCAGTTGGTAGCGCAATTGCCAGCGAAAGTCAAAGTTCTCGAGATCAAGTCTCGGTCCGGCACACAGTTTTAATGTCTAAAACGTTTCCTATCAGCGCACACTCCGCTTCGTAGTGAAAATTTCATTTTGGAATTAAAAAAATCCCCCTCTCACATTCTCCAACCCGCAAAGGCCGCACTAATTACCCCTCCGTTCCTGAGATAACTGGACAACCTTATTTAGCTAACGACCGATTTAACCAACGTCAGTTAAAATAAAGCAAATCTTAAAAAATGATTGTCCCTGTAAGCTTTTTGTTTGTTAGTGAGCAGGAAAACGAAGCTCTTCAGAAGCTCTTAGTGTTAGTTGACGTTTTCGGATTTGCCTGTTAGTTACTAGATGTGTATTACACTACTGGCCATTAAAATTGCTACACCACGAAGATGACGTGCTACAGACGCGAAATTTAACCGACAGGAAGAAGATGCTGTTATGTGCAAATGATTAGCTTTTCAGAGCATTCACACAAGTTTGGCGCCAGTGGCGACACCTACAACGTGCTGACATGAGGAAAGTTTCCAACCGATTTCTCATACACAAACAGCAGTTGACCGGCGTTGCCTGGTGAAACGTTGTTGTGATGCCTCGTGTAAGGAGGAGAAATGTGTACCACCACGTTTCCGACTTTGATAAAGGTCGGATTGTAGCCTATCGCGATTGCGGTTTATCGTATCGCGTCAGTGCTGCTCGCGTTGGTGGAGATCCAATGACTGTTAGCAGAATGTGGAATCGGTGGGTTCAGGAGGGTAATACGGAACGCCGTGCTGGATCCCAACGGCCTCGTATCACTAGCAGTCGAGATGACAGGCATCTTATCCGCATGGCTGTAACGGATCGTGCAGCCACGTCTCGATTCCTGAGTCAACAGATGGGGACGTTAGCAAGACAACAACCATCTGCACGAACAGTTCGACGACGTTTGCAGCAGCATGGGCTATCAGCTAGGAGACCCCGGATGCGGTTACCATTGACGCTGCATCACAGACAGGAGCGACTGCGATGGTGTACTCAACGACGAACCTGCGTACACGAATGGCAAAACGTCATTTTTTCGGGTGAATGCGGGTTCTGTTTACATCATCATCATGGTCGCATCCGTGTTTGGCGACATCGCGGTAAACGGACATTGGGAGCGTGTATTCGTCATCGCCATACTGGCGTATCACCCGGTGTGATGGTATGGGGTGCCATTGGTTACACGTCTCGGTCACCTCCTGTTCGCATTGACGGCACTTTGAACAGTGGACGTTACATTTCAGATGTGTTACGATCCTTCATTCGATCCCTGCAAAACCCTACATCTCAGCAGTATAATGCACAACCGCATGTTGCAGGTCCTGTACGGGCCTTTCTGGATACAGAAAATGTTCTACTGCTGTCCTGGCCAGCACATTCTCCAGATCTCTCACCAATTGAAAGCGTCTGGTCAATGGTGGCCGAGCAACTGGCTCGTCACAATACGCTAGTCACTTCTCTTGATGAACTGTGGTATCGTGTTGAAGCTGCATGGGCAGCTGTACCTGTACACGCCATCCAAGCCCTGTTTGACTCACTGCCCAGGCGTATCAAGGCCGTTATTACGGCCAGAGGTGGTTGTCCTGGGTACTGATTTCTCAGGATCTATGCACCCAAATTGCGTGAAAATGTAATCACATGTCAGTTCTATTAAAATATATTTGTCCAATGAATACTCGTTTATCATCTGCATTTCTTCTTGGTGCAGCAATTTCAATGGCCAGTAGTCTACTAAATACAGCTGAGAAGTAGGAACCGCAGTTTGACGACCACTATGCTAGAGAAAGCACTGAACTCACGAGTAACAATCAACGTGACAAAGGGTACATAGTTGCGGTGGCTTCTTGCCGTACGTCAGAAGACTCCCTCTTGCGACAACAGCGTGACGTACTCGCACGGGCCCACTGAAAACGGTGATGAATATGGGTCCGAAGAGAAGCTGGCAAAAAGTGAAGCTGCCGGAACTCGGCTCAAGGGTTTTATCACCTCCGAGTGTCCATTCTGTAGTGAGCGTCAGACGGCACGCAACAGGCCCAGTGACGACTGCATGGTGAGGGGAGGGGACGAGCACCGACCGGAACATGGAGAACAGACGTTTTCTGTCCACACAGGTTTCACATCCTCTCTTGGTTTCAACCGTCAACACTCGGTCGTCTTTGTATCACTGTGGCTCATAGAGGAAGAATAAAGGAGTCTTACACAGAGAATTGGAAAACAGCATGCTTCTTGACAATTTATTTTAGTATATAAGCGTATGCCGGCTTTATTGCCTTCATCAATACATCTGCAAACAACTGCACTTATTTATAATTTCCATACTATATAATTTATAACGGCTTTTTACATTTGATGTTGTACTGACGTCTTGACGTTGTAGATGGACAAATGTGAACTCTGAGTCAACCATTATTGATGTCTGTACTTCTTGGTTGTAATATTATTTTCAGCAATGTTTTAAAATTGTTCGAAAATCTGCTGTTGCACATATATTATTATAGGTGTTTTTTTTACTATTTGGCAGTTGTAGAAATTAAAGTTTGATATCTGGTTGTTTACTCAAAGATATTTATGTTGTCTTCAAGAAGAATAGAATAATTCCTATCCCAAAGAAAGCAAGTGTTGACAGACGTTAAAATTACCGATCTATCAGTTTAATAAGCCATGTGTGCAAAATACTAACACGAATTCGTTACAGACGAATGGAAAACTGGTAGAAACCGACCTCGGGGAAGATCAGTTTCGATTCCGTAGAAATGTTGGAACACGTGAGGCAATACTGACCCCACGAGTTATCTTAGAAAATAGATTAAGGAAAGGCAAACCTACGTTTCTAGCATTTGTAGACTTAGAGAAAGATTTTGACAATGTTGATTGGAATTATCCTTTCAAATTCTGAAGGTGGCAGAGGTGAAATACAGGGAGCGAAAGGCTATTTACAATTTTTACATAAACCAGATGGCAGTTATAAAAGTCGAGGGGCACGAAAGGGAAGCAGTGGTTGGGAAGGGAGTGAAACAGGGTTGTAGCCTATCCCCGATGTTATTCAGTCTGTATATTGAGCAAGCAGTAAAGGAAAATTCCGAGTAGGAATTAAAATTCATGGAGAAGAGAATAAAAACTCTGAGGTTCGCTGATGACATTGTAATTCTGTCAGAGACAGCAAAGGACTGGGAAGAGCAGTTGAACGGAATGGACAGTGTCTTGAAAGGAGGATATAAGATGAACATCAACAAAATCAAAACGAGGATAATGGAATGTAGTCGAATCAAATAGGGTTATGCTGCGGTAATTAGATTAGGAAATGAGACGCTTAAAGTAGCAAATGAGTATTGCTATTTGGGGAGCAAAATAACTGATGATGGCCGAAGTAGAGAGGATATAAAATGTAGACTGGCAATGGCAAGGAAAGCGTTTCTGAAGAAGAGAAATTTTGTTAACATCGAGTAGAGATTTAAGTGTCAGGAAGTCGTTTCTGAAAGTATTTGTATGGAGTGTAGCCATGTATGGAAGTGAAACGTGGATGACACATAGTTTGGACAAGAAGAGAATAGAAGCTTTCAAAATGTGGTGCTACAGAAGGATGCTGAAGATTAGATGGGTAGATCACATAACTAATGAGGAGATAGTGAATAGAATTGGAGGGGAGAGAAATTTGTGCCATAACTTAACTAGAAGAAGGGATTGGTTGGTAGGATATATTCTGAGGCGTCAAGGGATCACCAATTTAGTACTGGAGGGCAGCGTGGAGGGTAAAAATCGTAGAGGGAGACCAAGAGATGAATACACTAAACAGGTACAGAAGGATGTAGGTTGCAGTACATACTGGGAGATGAAGCAGCTTGCACAGGATAGAGTAGCATGGAGAGCTGCATCAAACCAGTCTCTGGACTGAAGAGCACAGCAACATTTATGTTGTTGTGGATCTTGTATCTATGAAACTGTTTATATGTGTTTGTAATCTCTGGTGTTTTGTTTATCCGTTATCCATATACAAAATTTCAATAATTTTTTTTTTTAAAACTGTGTGTGGCTGAAATCAGGTTGTTCATTTAGTACATCGTAGGAATAATCCTATATGCACACGAAGAATTATTTCTACGAATCTAGGCAAACATAGTTTTTAAAAAATCATACATGGCTCACTACATACAAATTCCTTCAGGAAAGACTCGATACCACTTAAATTTACACCATTGTTACCATTTTCTTACTTTTTCTCTTTTCAAGAAACTCGTTCTTGCTTTTGCCACTCTATATTTTATATTCTGTGTACTTGAGCTATCGTGACTTATTTTGCTGCCGAAGTAGCAAAACTTATCACACGATTCATTTCGAGTTGTTTTACTTTTACTGTTTTACATCTTATTATCTCTTTTTGAGCTAATCTTCCAAATAATTTGCCTTCTCTGAGAGAATTAACACTATTTTTGGAAACTGAACTTTGCTTTTCCAAGTTTCTTCTTGGTTTCCTTTACTGCTTGCTCAGTGTACAAATTGAGTAACATGGGGAAGAGGCTACAACACTACTCCCTTCTCTACTACATCTTTTCTTTCACGATTTTCGATCTTGAAAATTGCAGTTTGGTTTCTGTACAAAACCTTTCAATCCTTATATTTCATTCCTGATACCTTCAGAATTTCATAGGCTGTGGTCTAGTCAACATTTTCAAAAGCTTTATCCGAATCTACAACTACCATAAACTTTCTTTATTCTATTTTTAAAGATAAATCGTGGGTCATTATGGCATCGCATCCTCATACATTTCTCTGTAGCCCAAACTGATCTTCCCCCCAGGTCGGGCTCAATCAGTTTTTTCCGTTCTTCTGTGTATAATTCGTATAAGTATTTTACAACTATAACTTATTACACTGATGGTTTGGTGATATTCCACCTTACAGCACTTGCCTTTCCTGCAATTTAAATTATTACATTTTTTTAAGTCTGGTGGATGAACAACGCAAAGATGAAGGTGATGAAGGGTAGTACAAGAGTAATAACCATGCGGTTCACATCAACACGGGGAATAACACAGCAATGAATGGAGAACAAGAATTCGCCTATATAAGACATACGGGCATCTCAAGCCACCCCGGTACTCTACTTTAGAAAACAAAATGCTATTAGCAGCACACCTCTCGTCTCTATTTATGTAGAAAGGGTGACCAGAAACAGTGCGAAGAGCTTGCAAGGGTATTTCAGGGTAAATTGTGCTTAGGAGTAATTCGATACGTTTCGCCGTTTCCGAATTAATTAGCATTGAAAGTAGCCAACCAGGCCGTTGGGGCCGCACGAGACTGCTCATCCTTTGCCTCAGGTTCGACCCTCGCTATTGTCCCACGTCAATTTCTGTACTACTCTCTTTTTCTGTTTTAGGAAACTAAACGAAGAACCCGTTTGGCGACACCGCCTCTTGTGATCCGCTTGAATTTGCGCGCGCAACGGCCAGATTGGCTAGCTTCAATACTAACTAAATCGGAAACGGCGTAACGTATCGAATTTCTTTCTCAACAATTATTTCTCAGCACAGCCTAACCTGCAATACCTTTACAGGCTTCCTGACCAACCTGTACGAGCAGTAGCGCGTTGTAACACCTACAACGCCTCTCGGTGTTAATAAACCAAAATAGCTCCCAAATTAGCTCCCTTGCCCTCGAAATATAAATTCAGAAAATGTCCCAAGCCCCTCCACAAGCAGTAATTTACGAAACATAAATAAGAGACAAATAGAGGGAAATCTATAGTAGAAAAATAATAGAAAAAGAAAAGAATTTTAATCATAAATTTTGGAAGCATGGGAGGGGGGAAAAACGATAGAAATGGTTAAATTATTAGTTATTCTTATATGTGAGAAAATCAATTTTATAGTCACAGAACGTAGGTCTTGAACACCAAAGATAGCGTTTACTAAAGTATAAATAGACATACAATGCAATTATGATACTCCAGTCTCTATCCTCTAGTCTGTTCGAAGTCAATTAGGACGTACAGCTTTAGGAAGCAACAATAGGAGCTTTATTAAACCAGGGCGCAAGAATAAATCGCGACGAGATTGTTTTTCGGGAAGCATTAATTTCAGATCAGAATTAGAGCTTTTGTCGTATTAGAGGAACGGGGAGGTGATCAATAATCTCTCTGACTTTAACGTCACTTCGTGTGAAGATTTAAAAATGTTACGGAATTAACGATTTTTGGACAGATTCGGACTTTGTATTGTGATAGTGGAAAAGCTTTACTTCACGCGACTAATAATCATAGTTCGTGACAGTTTATGGATATTAAACGGGAACAATCTTTTTATCGAAAGTGACAGAACATTGTTTAGTATCTCTGATACTGACGGGATTCCAGATTAGATACTTATTCAAAGAACCCCTTTGAATGCGATAGTGTGAATGAACTTATTTCTTAATAATTATTGTTAAATAAAATAACGTGTTAATTTGAAACTGACTATTCGTCTTGAACTTTACTTCGATTTAGGTTCATAAATAATTAGGTTACGTGATTTTCACCAAGAATAAACTGCAGACTAGTGAACGAGAATCTATTGAAAACACTAGTATTAATTTACTTATGGTTTTTTCCTTCAAAACTGGGAAGACAATACGTATAGTGACTCACTGGGGTTAATTTAAGAACTACACGGGATAAAACAAAACCCCTCAATACCAGTCGATGTATAGATAAATTAACATTCCTCCTTTCATGCAAGATATGGAAGGCGGGATAGAAAAAAAGGGTCGCTACAGCGTCAATCCTGAACCATTTGTCGTGAAATCTCAAAACGATTTCGGCCTTACCTTGAAATTAATGTGAATTGCCAGAATGAGATTTTCAGAGTGAAAATCTCATTCTGGAAACATCCACCAGGCTGTGGCTAAGCCATGTCTCCGCTATATCCTTTCTTTCAGGAGTGCTAGTTCTGCAAGGTTTCGCAGGAGAGCTTCTGTAAAGTTTGGAAGGTAGGAGACGAGATACTGGCAGATGTAAAGCTGTGAGTACCGGGCGTGAGTCGTGCTTCGGTAGCTCAGATGGTAGAGCACTTGCCCGTGAAAGGCAAAGGTCCCGAGTTCGAGTCTCGGTCGGGCACACAGTTTTAATCTGCCAGGAAGTTTCAATGTGAATTGCCACTCCACCCCTCCCTCGTAACTCACTTCGTGGGTACGCTCTCGAATCGCACGACATCTCAGTCCGAAAACACGGTGCAGTTAATGCCACTGGCGCATCTATGCAGAACAGATTTGTGTAATCAGACTAAGGCTAAATCAAACACAGTTGCTGCCTCAGGCTCGTTCTGTCATTTGCACTGTACGAGCAGCTCGTGCGTGAACTATACGGTAGATTTAGTCTACCGGCGTCGCTGTCTCCACTGTTCTCGTGTCAGCTCGGTGCGGCGTCTGCCAAGTTTGCGCAGCGGAGGACAAGCAGCCGTTAGGTAAGTTAACGCTCTGGCGGAAGGTAAGCGGCCGCCTAGTTAGTCTATTTCATAATACAGAGCTTCTGAGGACAGAGTGGCGCTTCGT
The DNA here is from genome assembly GCF_021461385.2 of Schistocerca piceifrons. NCBI lineage: Eukaryota > Metazoa > Arthropoda > Insecta > Orthoptera > Acrididae > Schistocerca > Schistocerca piceifrons. Next base: position 952,603,077 of record NC_060139.1, read on the forward strand.
CAACACAATGGAGCTCCCACTGAACCTAAATAATTACCTCCAGAAGACAGCCAGGTATGGCAACGGAATGTTATACGTCTCTGAGAAGTGACAGCTGCGGTGGACAGAGTAGCACCACTGTCAACGTAGATGAAGCAAAGACACTTAGTAATGAAGAAGCCACATATATCGTATCCAAGCTTGCCGAAAATTACACGAGTGCCAATGTTTACCACATCTACACCTTGTAATTTAACAGCATTCGCTTACGTATGAGGGTATGCGACACATTATTTTTAGCGTTTTACTCGATACACTGTATAGAGTATTGTGTTACTGTATGACTGCATTTCACATTTACTATTCGTTACCTAACAGTACTTGAAACAATGTGTTTGTTGTAACTAAACACAACACGCCAGCAACAAAATTACGTATCTCAATACTTTGAAATAATGCATTTACGAGTTTCTACTCATTTAAAACGAAATTGTCAAATTAAAAAGAAAACAGTTACTAAATTACAGGGTGATTCAAAAAGAATACCACAACTTTAAAAATGTGTATTTAATGAAAGAAACATAATATAACCTTCTGTTATACACCATTACAAAGAGTATTTAAAAAGGTTCTTTTTCACTCAAAAACAAGTTCAGAGATGTTCAATATGGCCCCCTCCAGACACTCGAGCAATATCAACCCGATACTCCAACGCGTTCCACACTCTCTGTAGCATATCAGGCGTAACAGTTTGGATAGCTGCTGTTATTTCTCGTTTCAAGTCATCAATGGTGGCTGGGAGAGGTGGCCGAAACACCATATCCTTAACATACCCCCATAAGAAAAAATCGCAGGGGGTAAGATCAGGGCTTCTTGGAGGCCAGTGATGAAGTGCTCTGTCACGGGCTGCCTGGCGGCCGATCCATCGCCTCGGGTAGTTGACGTTCAGGTAGTTACGGACAGATAAGTGCCAATGTGGTGGCGCTCCGTCCTGCTGAAATATGAATTTTTGTGCTTCTTGTTCGAGCTGAGGGAACAGCCAATTCTCTAACATCTCCAGATACTGTAGTCCAGTTACAGTAGCACCTTCGAAGAAAAAGGGACCAAAAACTTTATTGGCTGAAATGGCGAACAAATGTACAACTAAATGAAACTTTATAGCTCTCTTAATTCGCCGACAGATAGTGCTTAGCTCTGCCTTTTGTCGTTGCAGAGTTTTAAATTCCTAAAGTTGTGGTATTCTTTTTGAAACACCCTGTATTTAACGCAGCTATTTTTCGTATGAAGTCATCGTTCAGAATGTTCCAGAAAGTCAGCATAAAGGGAATCAAGACTGTTTATTAACGTATGTCATAACACGAGGGTAGAAACTTTAATAGTGGCAGCTACTTATTTACAGCTCGTACAAAATAGATACGCGTTTCAAAGTTTTTCTGACCTTCACAGTACTCACCAGTATTGTGTATGACCCGTTGCCAGCGATGTAGCAGTCGTAGGATAATCTTAGAAGTGCCAGTTGTGTTGACAGTTCGAGCGGCGCGGTCTATTGTCCGACTAGAAGTGGTGACACTTTCTGCAGGACCTGACCATAATTTTGCAGGACAATGCTCAACCACGTACAGTTCAAGCTCTTACTGATTTGCTTGACTGATGGGGCTGCTAAATGCTATACCAACTACTGTACTCCCAAGACTTAAGCCCTCGTGCGTTCAATTCGATTTCTAAACTGAAGAAAACACTTCACAGTATTCGCTTCAGAACTGCTACAAATTCGTCGGGCATCAGACCGCGCCGCTCGAACTGTCAACACAAATGGCACTGCTAAGAGTATCCTACGACTGCTACATCGCTGGCAACGGGATATACACAATGCTGGTGACTACTTTGAAGGTCAGTAAAACTTTGCAACACGTGTCTATTTCGTACGAGCTGTAAATAAATTTTTACCATTATTAAAGTTCCAAGTCTCGTATAAAAAGTAATAAGTTGCATGAAAAAATATGACATTACAGTTGGGACATAGGTAAATGCTGGCAATCAAAATTATTTGCTAATTTAGAAACTTCTGACTATTTTAGAAGTGATTGTTACCAATTTACGTTTTACGAAATTTTGTAAAAATAATTTCCTCCTTCTTAAAATTTCCTCATAATTGTAAAACTTACTGTTACTATTTTTTTTGAACGCGTAATTTTTCATTATAATTTGACAAAAGTACTAGTGCCAAAAACGTGCAGTATTCGTCATCATGAATTCTCTACGTCTTGCGAAATGACCACAATAAGAAAGTCAGAGAAATTCGACCTCAAACGAAGACTTCTTCTCACACCCGTTTCACGAATGGTACAGGGAAAGAGGGAGATGACAGTGGTGCCAGTAGTTTCCTCCGCCACACACCGTAAGGATAGATTAGGAGTGTAGACGTAGATGTAGGTTGTAGCGTCAGTGACTCGCGTGTCAAATCGAGGGTGACGCCCCTTATGAAGATTATACAAGTGTAGCAGTGCCGAGAAGTGATTAGCTTTGCCCGACAAACGATTCCGTGAGTTTCTGACAGTTGTGTGTAGTGGCACAAGTGCAGAGGTAGAATGTGTTGACATTTATGGAGAGTCCAAGACAAATTCAGGTAAATTTTTTGGTTTCACATTCGTTGGCTTCGCCGGCCCCCCAAAAAACTGTCACCTTCAAAACTAATTTTGAACTCGCACTGCGCTACAGATCAGCCTGTCACCAGAATCAGTTTTATTGCTTTCACATTCGTGAGCCTCGCCAACCCACAACCAAACTGTCACATTGCAACCAAATCTAGACTCCAGGCTAAGCTACATATCAGTGTTACCACAACCAGGTTTATTGTTTTCGCATTCGTTAGGTTCAGCAACATACACACAAACAGTCACCATCCAATCTAACGTAGACCTCGGGCTACACCACACAGCCAGGGTTTTTGCTTTCACACTGGTTGGCTTTGACATGTAAGAACCTAACTACGCTCACCCTCCATCCTAATCTAGTCAGGCTAAACTAAAGATCAGTCTGTCACCAAAACCAGGTTTATTGTTTTCACATTCCGTTGGCGTCGTCAATCCACAACCACACTGTTACATTTCAACCTAACCAAGTTCACATCTGACGACTGGTAAACCAGTCTGAAACTGATAAAGGTAAAATAAAATATAAAAAGTGACTGGTCGCAGTTTTCTCGACCTTTCAACATAAATTAAAACTAATTCCTAGTTACAAATGTCTTACACTACAGCTTGCTATTCTACACTGCTAGACGGAAAACAAATTCTTAATGTCATATTATCGAAAACAAAGTGGGTAATTTGCGATCAACTTCACATCTGTCCTTAGAAAAACCAGTCTAGACTGCACGAATTGCTGAGTAGTATGAGTCCAAATGTGGACCATCTTCAGACGGTACGGCGAGTACGGTGTGACGATGGGCCGCCTCTAAACTGAAACCAGTCACCAGTTTTTCTAAGCAAAGTTACGAGGGTGAGTCAAATGAAAACCTTAAATTTGTAATAACAAATCGAAATTTCGCGCCGTTATCCTGTAAGTTGGTAAGCGTGCTACAAACAGCGTGCAGAATGCCCTGTAGGTGGCAGCGTAGTGCAGATGCACACATATCGTAGCAGTATCAATATGAAGATGGCCGCCCCACTTGCAACTTGCACCAGGGAAGAACAGCGTTCTGTTATTCGGTTTTTGCGGAGTGAAGGTGTGAAACCTACTGAAATTCATCGACGAATGAAAGTTCAGTTCGGTGATGCATGTCTGCCACCGTATCAAGTCTACGAATGGAGTAGGAAGCTCGCAAATGGTGTGACATCAGTGGAAGATGCTCCTCGTCCAGGTCAGGCACAACGAGTTGTGACTCCACAGGACATCGCAGCAGTTGAACCCATAGTGAAGGAAAACTGCCGAGTGACACTGAATGACATTGCAGCACGTTTACAGATTAGTCATTGGTCAGCACACCACATTGTGCATGACGTGCTCCAGTTTCACAAAGCATCTGCAGGATGGGTGCCACGGCAGCTGACTCCTGAAATGAGAGAACGACGTGTTGATGCTTGTGAAGAATTTCTTCGGTGCTTTGAACGAGAAGGTGATGGCTTACTTGCAAGAATCGTTACTGGGGACGAAACCTGGGTTCACTTCCACCAACCGGAAACGAAGAGAGTGAGTAAGGAATGGCGCCATTCCGCATCACCAAAAACAAAGAAGTTTCGAACAGAACTATCAGCAGGAAAGGTTATGCCGACTCTCTTTTGGGACGAAAAAGGCGTCATTTTGGAGCATTACATGCCTAGAGAGACCACTGTCACCACTGCTTCATATACACATCTCCTAAAAAATCATCTTCGCCCTGCAATCAAATCAAAGCGACGTGGATTGCTGTCAGCCGGTGTCCTTTTGTAACATGACAATGCAAAGCCCCATACTGCCCGTACAACAGTCGCAACTATCAAAGACCTGCATTTTGAGTGTCTTCCTCATCCACCATACTCACCAGACCTTGCCCCAAGTCATTTAAATGTGTTTGGACCACTCAGAGTCTCAATGGGAGGAAAGAAGTTCCGTTCTGATGAAGAGTTACGCCACATGGTGCATGAGTGGTTGGGCGGACTACCAAAAGAATTTTTTTCCAAAGGAATTTATGCACTTTGTAAGCGCTGGAGGACTTTCATTGAGCGTGGGGGAGATTATGTTGAAAAGTGATACAGCTTTGTACCACTTCTGCACAATAAATAATATTTAGAAAAATATTTAAGGTTTTCATTTGACTCACCCCCCTATTACTGTATGTTGTGTACATAGATCCGCGTAGTCAGCGCGTACACAACTTTCCCACTAGAGCGCGCCCCGCTAAGCACAACAGCGCAGGCGCAGCGCTCGTCCGTCTCCTCTCTACGAGATGGCGCTGCCATAAAGACGGACCAAATTCTGCTTCCGCCGATCCGCGTATTAATATGCAACGCAGCCAATGAGATTGCTGCTAAAGTAGAACCTTTTCTCCTCGCAGATCACACTCGCGCAGTGATACCTGAACGCTCGAGGTATTATAACTTGTGTTCAGACCTCCGATTAGTCAGTCTGCATTAGTCTGTAGTCAAGTTTCAGTCTGCGCCTAGTAAGATTATCATTTTCCTGTACAAAGCCATGAAGATAAATGTATAGACACTTTGTCAAGTATAAGAGATATGTGAGAATAAGATTAACGTACCAATACCAAAGGAACTTCAGATTGTCAATTGTAAATAGCAGCCAGTATCATGTTAAGTAAGGTTTATGATTTTTATTATTTTAATAAATGTGTGTGAAAATTAATCAAGTTCTGTTTAAAGATGGTCACCGTCAATCTGCTACTCTAAGCGTGCAAGTGGCATTTCTATCGTCTGACCTAAGGGCAGAAGATAAACACGCCACGATAAGACCACGAGACATATTGCTGACACTCGCCTACTTCGTTAGAGCGACAAGTCAAATAATCTGATGGTGTGTGTACCTAAGGTCTTACAGTACGCACACCACAACGTAGCTGTATGCTTATCCCAGCGATAGCCTCAGGTTCTGCAAAAATGCCTCTCCATAGAAGTGTCACTCGCCACAAGTTTTCCAACCCACGTTTCCAAGACCAGTCACTGGTAACAAGTCGCATAATTGGGCTCTGGCGTCCCACATCGCTAGGAGCGCATAAATTCTGTCAGCGAATGTGAAGGGGACTTCGCGAAACAAGTTGTTGCTCTAACGATTTTGGTATCAGCGGGAGAAAAGAAGTAACTCCTGCGTTGAAGTATAAATGTCTAGTGATTCTAGACAAAAACTATGATCTGAACTGCAGGTCAAACAACACGTCAGGTTGCTGCTTTGCATCACGTTAACACGAAGCCCATCGCGCTGCACGAACACAGATGGTTTGCTCGGAAAGCCGCTCATGGGGTGTACGTCCATCTCGTGCCGCCGGGTCCGCGGCTCGTGGTCTTGCGGTAGCGTCCTCGCTTCCCGAGCACGGGGTCCCGGGTTCGATTCCCGGCGGGGTCAGGGATTTTCTCTGCCTCGAGATGACTGGGTGTTGTGTGTCTTTCATCATCATTTCATCCTCATTCACTCGCAAGTCGCCGTAGTGGCGTTAAAGAACTTGTGGATCGGCGGCCGAACCACCCCGCGAGGGGTCTCCCGGCCACCAATGCCATACGCTGATCAACGTGCCGCCGGTTGGACGGGTGAGAAGCCGTTCACAGTAGCGGCACATTGCGGTCCGCACTTGTCCTGGCCACGTGGGCGGTAGTGGCCCGTAACCGCATCCGCCCCTAGTCGCCCCGGAAATTCGTTAACAGGGTTACCAACCGCGGTGGTGGCTGCGCCGGAAGGCGGCACTTTGACCAGGAACCCTTCGAAGGGCTCTACCAACGCCACCTAGAGAGGTGGCGTTGGCTCTACCCGGTGGGAGGGACGCTGCCAGCTCGTGTCAGTAACACGGACCGAAAAGCAGTCTCTGGAAATTCTCGTGTTGTAGTAATTTTACATTGATTTATTATCTAACCTAAAAGACTACATAGATTATTCACCATGACGCAGATATCACACTTTATTCAAAAACTAGGTTTCTACCCGCAGCCTCGCCTGCTTAGGGTACAGTGGGGCTAATCCGCTCATTTCAACTGTAAGCCCTGTAGAATTTAAATATCTCCCATTGTGACAGATTTTGTAATTAGGAGTAAATTCTAGCATATCAAAGGTCGAAATTTCTTTACACGAGCAAAGTATCAAAGAAACATCTGAAGGAAGCAGAAATCACAATATATAAAAATGGTGAGGCCATTCCACCCAGTCAAGAGGCAAATCCGCCCAGCGTACATCAGTGTCGAAATCACAAGGTTTTACCACAGGGAAACATCTTTCGTCCTTTTTTCAGCCACGCACTTCCACAAACCACGTAGCTGACTGCTGGCACTTTCTCCAGAGGAGCTAGTTACTGCTCGTTCCATATGTTCCTCGGACCACAAAGCACTTCGCTTTTTCCTTTTATATGCACGGACCATCTGAAAAGAAGCCAAGAAAACATGTTGTTGTTGTTGTGGTCTTCAGTCCTGAGACTGGTTTGATGCAGCTCTCCATACTACTCTATCCTGTGCAAGCTTCTTCATATCCCAGTACCTACTGCAGCCTACATCCTTCAGAATCTGCTTAGTGTATTCATCTCTTGGTCTCCCTCTACGATTTTTTCCCTCCACGCTGCCCTCCAATACTAAATTGGTGATCCCTTGATGCCTAAGAACATGTCCTACCAACCGACCCCCTCTTCTAGTCAAGATGTGCCACAAACTCCTCTTCTCCCCAATTCTATTCAATACCTCTTCATTAGTTGCGTGATCTACCCATCTAATCTTCAGCATTTTTCTGTAGCACCACATTTCGAAAGCTTCTATTCTCTTCTTGTCCAAACTATTTATTGTCCATGTTTCACTTCCATACATGACTACACTCCATATAAACACTTTCAGGAACGTCTTCCTGGCACTTAAATCTATACTCGATGTTAACAAATTTCTCTTCTTCAGAAACGCTGTCCTTGCCATTGCCGGTCTACATGTTATATCCTCTCTACTTCGACCATAATCAGTTATTTTGCTCCCCAAATAGCAAAACTCCTTTACTACTTTAAGCATCTCAAAATGGCTCTGAGCACTATGGGACTTAACATCTGAGGTCATCAGTCCCCTAGATCTTAGAACTACTTAAACCTAACTAACCTAAGGACATCACACACCTCCATGCCCGAGGCAGGATTCGAACCTGCGACCGTAGCGGTAGTGCGGTTTTAGACTGAAGCGCCTAGAACCGCTCGGCCACATCGGCCGGCCGTTTAAGCATCTCATTTCCTAATCTAATTCCCACAGCATCACCCGACTTAATTCGACTATATTCCATTATCCTCGTTTTGCTTTTGTTGATGTTCATCTTATACTCTCGTTTCAAGACACTGTCCATTACGTCCAACTGTTCTTTCAAGTCCTTTGCTGTCTCTGACAGAATTACAATGTCATCAGCGAACCTCAACGTTTTTAATACATCTCCATGGATTTTAATACCTACTCCGAACTTTTCTTTTGTTTCCTTTACTGATTGCTCAATATATAGATTGAATAGCGTCGGGGAGAGGCTACAACCCTGACTCACTCCCTTCCCAACCACTGCTTCCCTTTCATGTCCCTCGGCTATTTTAACTGCCATCTGCTTTCTGTACAAATTGTAAATAGCCTTTCGATTCCTGTGTTTTACTCCTGCCACTTTCAGAATTTGAATGAGAGTATTCCAGTCAACATTGTCAAAATCTTTATCTAAGTCTACAAATGTTAGAAACGTAGGTTTGCCTTTCCTTAATCTTTCTTCTAAGATAAGTCTTAGGGTCAGTATTGCCTCACGTGTTCCTACATTTCTACGGAATCCAAACTGATCTCTAATGTAAAACTAATAATTTGACTGAGCCGAAATAGCCATAGGTGTACGGGCGGAAACAGCCCCACGTACAGACATTTCTAAAGATGCGGCAAATCAGATCTTTGTGGGAAAATCCAGGAATATCTGTTGACACACACACTGCATAATCTGTGTTCTTATACGAGCAACAATGAGAGTTTAAAATTTCACTTTATTGTGGTTGGTACACCTTAATTTGTTAGGCTGAATTGTTTAACTATGGCAATAATCCATCACAATTCGCTTACCCCTAGGGTAAGGGCGGATGATCAGGAAAAACAAACCCTTTATGTTCGAGTACAGCAGGTTTATTGGAATAATTTCAGAAAAGTGGGTCATCTGTAAAAGAGACTGCATATGAGACACTAATCCGACCCATCCTCAAGCACCGCTCGAGTGTTTGGGATCTACACGAGATCGCATTAAGAGAAGACATCGAAACAGTTCTGAGGCAGGCTTTTAGATTTGTTACCAGCAGGTGGAAATGACATTCAAGTATTATGGAGATGCTTCGGGAAGCCAAATGGGAATCCCTGGAGGGAAGGCGACGTTGTTTTCTAGGAACACTATTGAGAAAATTTAGAGAATCGATACGTGCGATAGACTGCGTAACGATTCTACTGCCAGCATCGTACATTTCGCGAGAGGACAGCGAACATAATGTCAGAGAAATTTGGGTTCACACGGAGACATACAGGTACTCGCTTTTCTCTAACTCTGATTGCGAGTGGAAAAGGGAGAGGAAATGTCCATAAGTGGTACAGGGTACCCTCCACCAAACTCCGTACGGAGACGTGCAGAGTATTTAAGTAGATGTAGAAGCCACAGCGAAAACACACCACACCCGTATACAGGTGGTCGAAGACCGATTATCGCTTGCTAGCCATAAACATCGCTATCGCTTAAGCGCTACTGATGAGGCACTGTCCATAAACACAGCTATAAGTCAGCGTGAAGAATACTAATGCGTTACGCGCCAGAACCTTATCTAATCGCGGAGAGTGCCGCAGATCTACCGAAGGGCTCTGCTAGGAGGTTCGCAGGGCCTAGAGAACCTTTAATGTTGCAGTAAATCTCCCCAAATTAACTAGCTATGGCTGCACTGGGATTCGCCCGCGCCTGCGTTACGAATGGCTTGTGTGCCTTTCCACTTTTAATTACACGCAGATCCCCAGCTGTAAATGCGTCCCTCCGAGATTTACTGATTTTGTGCCGTGATATACGTCTCAGTCTGATTGCGAAATTTATGCCGCACTTGTGGAGGGGCTTATACCATTGGCCACAAATCTTTCCTTCGCGAAATAAGTGGTCTCATGATTGCGTTCGGACTTTAAAGGCCCTCGGTGAAGTGAAAGTTATGGTAAACAGATTTAAAAGACACCTACCTACATCTGTAAAGCGCTAGCCACTGTATGGTGTGTGTGGCGGAGGGCGCATAATAAACTGGATTCATTTTCCTCCTCCGTCGCCATCGATTTTCACTCTTGCCACAAAAGTTACAGGTGAGTATTCCGGCATACAAATGAAGTGAAGCTGGGTGAGACAGGCAGTTGCGCGAACTTATGGTAGATCGATCAAGGGAGTACTTCATTCAATTCATATTCATAGAAATAAGACAGAGAAGACAAAAATGGTTCAAATGGCTCTGAGCACTATGGGACTTAATATCTGAGGTCATCAGTCCCCTAGAACTTAGAACTACTTAAACCTAACTAACCTAAGGACATCACACACAACCATGGCCGAGGCAGGATTCGAACCTGCGACAGTAGCGGTCGCGCGGTTCCAGACTGTAGCGCCTAGAACCGCTCGGTCACTCCGGCCGGCCAGAGAAGACAACTTAGTGGAAGCCTTCAGTTTGGTCTAATTTCATTCATCACGTTCCGTGAGGCCATTTGAGCCAAAGCTGCAAAAAAAATGATGCGCCATGAAGGAATTATCCAAATGGGACGAAAATAAGTAGATGTGCCGTACATGTTCAAATACACTAATGACTGCAATCTTCGAAAAAATTGGACGATTTATTCAAAAGAAAGAGCTTGATAATTTGAGCACGTCAATAACGAGTTGAATCACGTCTGGCCCTAATGCAAGCAATTATTCGGCTTCGCACTGAGTGACAGAGTTTGTGGATGTCCTCCTGAGAGATATCGTGTCAAATTCTGTCCAACTGGCGCGTTAGATCGGCAAATACCAAGCTGTTTAGAGGGTCCTGCCCATAATGCTCGCCCGCATCTCGTGGTCGTGCGGTAGCGTTCTCGTTTCCCACGCCCGGGTTCCCGGGTTCGATTCCCGGCGGGGTCAGGGATTTTCTCTGCCTCGTGATGGCTGGGTGTTGTGTGATGCCCTTAGGTTGGTTAGGTTTAAGTAGTTCTAAGTTCTAGGGGACTGATGACCTAAGATGTTAAGTCCCATAGTACTCAGAGCCACACCCCCCCCCCCCCCCCCCCCATAATGCTCCACACGCTCTCATTTGGGACGAGATCCGCCCACCTCACTGGCCAAGGTACGATTTGGCAAGCACAACGACAAGTAGTAGAAACTTTCGCCGTGTGCGGGCGTGCATTGTCTTGCTGAAATGTAAGCCCAGGATGGCATGCCATGAAGGACGTTAAAACAGGGCGTAAAATATAGTCGACACGTCACTGTGCTGAAAGGTTTTGCGGGTGACGACCCAAGGCATCCTGCTACAAAATGAAATGGCATCCTAAAGCGTCACGCCTGATTGTCGGGACGTATGGGGGTAAGGGGGGGAGGTGACAGGCAGTTTGGTATCCCACTTGAGTGACTGAAGTAGAATTGCCTTTTTTGATGAATCCCACTTCTAACCGAGTCCCGATGTCCAGTGAAAACATGTCTGCAGAAACCGGGGACAGCGGTTGGATACCAACTTGAGAGCCGGCTGGCGTGGCCGAGCGGTTCTAGGCGTTTCAGTCTGGAACCGCGAGACCGCTACGGTCGCAGGTTCGAATCCTGCGTCGGCATGGATGTGTCTGATGTCCTTAAGTTAGTTAGGTTTAAGTAGTTCTAAGTTCTTGGGGACGTTCTAAGTTCTTGGGGACTGATTACCTCAGATGTCAAGTCCCATTGTGCTCAGAGCCATTTGAACCAACTTGAGTGTCGCCCGCCATATGGTCCGACAACCATAAGTGATGGTCTGGGTGCCATTTACTTATATAACAAGGCCCCTTTGGTTGCCCGACTACAGCTCGTGGTCTCGAGGTCGCGTTCTCGCTTCCCGAGCATGGGGTCTGGGGTTCGATTCCCGGTGGGTTCAGGAATTTTTCCCCTGCCTCCTGCAGGTGCACCTGGGTGCTTGTGTTGTGCTCATCATTTCATCATCATTCATGAAACTGGCGAGATTGGACTGAGCAAAGTTTGGGAATTTGTACAGGTGCTGATAACCGCGCAGTTGACCGCCCCAGAAACCAAACATCATCATCATCATCATCATCATCATCAACATCATCATCCACCTCCTCCTCCTTTGGTTGTCAACCGCGGCACTCTTACATCACAGCTGTACGTCGACGATATTCTACTCACTTGTTGCCGTTCATGGCAAGCCATTCTGAGCTTACATTTCAGTAAAATAATACCAGCCCCCATACAACTAGAGTTTCTACTGCTTGTCTTCGCGCTTGCCAAACTCTACATTGGCCAGTGAGGTCGCAGAATCTCTCCCTAATTGCGAACGTTTGGAGCATTATGGGCAGTGCCCTCTAAACAGCTCAGTATTTGCCGATCCAACGCGCCAACTGAACAGGATTTGACACGATATCCTTCAGGAAGACATCGACAAACTTTTTTCAGTTAGTGCCTAGCCGAGTAACTGCTTGCGTAAGGGCCAGAGATGGACCAACGCGTTATTTGTGAAGCTCTTTCCCTTGAACAAGTCATCCAATTTTTCTGAAATTGTAATCGTTTCTGTGTCTGTACATGTATGTCATATACACCAGTTTCCGTCCCATTCGTATAATTCCTTCTAATCGCTTCGTAATACGTCGTTCTTTTCTTGTATTTGGGTGAGTACTTCGTGTTTTAACATCATGAATAATATCAGAAACTCCGTGTTGCTATTCCCGTGGGAAGCTGTTGCCCGTAACTTCAGAAAACTATTGCGAAATACAGCATCACCCGCAGAGGGTCGACGGGTGATGCGGGGCAACAGCTGACGCTGGAGGTAAAGGAATACAAAGTATTCCGCGTAAAATCTTGTACATGGCTGCACGTCCAGAGATCGTGAATAGTTACAACTCAAAGAAAATTAGCCCTCGGTCACTATTTTTAACAAATTAACCTGGTTTCGACACTGCTAGGAGTGTCTTCCTTAGAATTTAAATCAAAGAATGGTCTATATTCTATAACATGGTCACAGAATTATGACTAAAAACGTATGATAGAGTATAAGTATAAATATCTTTGTGACTAATGCCCTTTTGGCATATTTATTATTTTATAAATGACATATAAGTACTGCCAGTCTTTCACGACGATTCCGTACTTTATCATACGTTTTTAGCCATAATTCTTTGACCATGTTATAGAATATAGACCATTCTTTGATTTAAATTCTGAGGAAGACACTCCTAGCGTGTCGAAACCAGGTTAATTTGTTAAAAATAGTAACCGAGGGCTGATTTTCTTTCAATTGTATTCCGCATAAATAAGCGAAACGAGACACTAGTGTTGAAATACACTATCGACGATATGTCACTGGAGACAGAAATTAACACAAAAAACCTATGAGTAGGCGCCCTCAACGACCTGAACTGTAACGATCACATGAAACTATTTATAGGAAAATCAGAGGTCAAGCTCAGATTTACGCGCAGAATCTAATGGAAATACAAATCGTCCAAGAAAGAATATCATTAAAAATCGCCTCTTCGGCTGATTCTTGAGTATTAGTTATCACTCTGGGAACATCACCCTGCGGAATCAATAGTTGAGATAGACATGACCCAATGAAGAGAAGCGTGATTGCTCACGCGATCGTGTCGTTAGGGCCGGAGCGTTACGAAGATGCTCAACAAACTTCAGCGACAGACGGCACAAGAGAGGCATTGTTCGTCACCCAGAGGTTATCCGTTGAAATTTCGAGAGCATATGTTGCAAGGAACGGCGAACGTATTGCGTCCTGTCATGTCTCGTGCTTTATGACCACAAGGAGAAACTTGGAGACATTAGAGCTCATACGGACGTTTACCGATAATTATTCTTCCTTCCCAAGCATCATTCACGAATAGACCAATGATGGACAGGGGTAGAGGGGGTGGGGAGACAGTAATGCGATACCAGAAGCACGCCCTGTCCCCACACCCACACACGGTAACGTGGCTTGCTGAGTAAAGGTGTAAATATAGAAAGGTAATAAAAAGTTGCCATTTGGTTTACTTCTCTATTATCCTGACGTCGGATGTACGTTTTAGAGCGTCGGGAAACGAAATTTTATCAGATAAAACTGATAAGCTTTGCATGCTGCATTGAGAACAAATTTCTCCGAAACATGCAAATAACTAATCAAAAAGTAAATCAATGACAAAGTTAGCAGTTAATCGCGTGGGCGGAACATTTGATTAGAGAGTAGAGAAAATTACGGATTGTTTGAGACCACGCTATTGAGCTTCGGTTATTTGCCAAGCATGCTTCAACGTCTCTCTGTTCTTATTTCATCGAAACATTATTACAGATACTCTTTGCTTGGAATGGGATGATGTCACGGCGGGGTGGTGCTGGTGGTGAGGGAGGGGGGGGGGGGAGGGGCGTTAGGGCTACTTTATTAGTTGAAGAAAACGTCTAAAGTAGATTGATATGTTTATACAAGACAAATTAAAATTATGTGCTAAACGAGGATTCGAACGCGGACAACAATCTTTCGTCGTTTGTGCTCCACAGTTCCCCCCCCCTACTCCCTCCCCCTCCCGCCACAAACTTTCCCCTTTTCGAAATTCTCGCAGATCTGTTTAGAAAAAAACTTTTCCGCCAGATTCTCGACCTTGCTACTGGGATTGGGTTTTTTTGGTAGGATACGGTGCGTTAGTTGTACGACGTTTGTGTGAGTGGTGTCTGCTCTTTCGGACCTTTTGCGGGAATCAGCTGCGGTGTAACGGGGGCGGGACGCTACGTACGTAGTGGGCGAAACGATGGGATGTTCAAACGTGTGTGAAATCTTATGAGACTTAACAGCTAAAGTCACCAGTCCCTAAGCTTACACACTACTTAACCTTAATTATCCTAAGGACAAACACACACACACCCATGCCCGAGGGAGGACTCGAACCTCCGCCGGGACCAGCCGCACAGTCCATGACTGCAGCGCCTAAGACCGCCCGGCTAATCCCGCGCGGCAAACGTTCGGAATTTGTGTTGAACGGGAAACGTGCTCGGATAGCCAGAGTGCTTAAGGCAACCGCTCGCGTAAGGCGGGAAATCCAAGTTCGAGTTCCGGTCCGATATAAACTTTCACTTGTCGCCATTGAATTTATTTTTAATGTCTGATTGCAGCTAATGTCGATATTTCAGTTTTCGTCATGTATACGAAGTTTGTTCACAAATTAACCAAATATTTTTAATAACATTATTTTTCAATATACAGATGAGTCTTTGTTTACTTCGGGTTAAGCCCCCCACCCCTTCTATTTACGCATTTGTTCCAACAGTGTTTCCACTTCACACGGACGCCAGAAAAACATCTTTTGGAATGTTCTCCGGCGATAAATTCTCCTTAATGTCGTCTATGAGGTCGAAATAGCTGCCTTTGAGCAATGATTTTAATTTTGTAGCTTAGAAAAAGTAACGCAGATTTCTGAACGGTGGGGTGATTTGATGGTGGGGGGGGGGGGGGAGTAGTCATAATAATTTTTAGCACAACACTTGCACATTGAAAAACATGACTGCATCTACATCCATACTCCGCAAGCCACCCGACGGTGGGTGGCGGAGGGTACCTAGAGTACCTCTATCGGTTCTCCCTTCTATTCCAGTCTCGTATTGTTCTTGGAAAGAAAGATTGTCGGTATACCTCTGTGTGGGCTCTAATCTCTCTGATCTTATCCTCATGGTCTCTTTGCGAAATATACGTAGGAGGAAGCAATATACTGCTCGACTCCTCGGTGAAGGTATGTTCTCGAAACTTCAACAAAAGCCCTTACCGAGCTACTGAGCGTCTCTCCTGCAGAGTCTTCCACTGGAGTTTATCCATCATCTCCGTAACGCTTTCGCGATTACTAAATGATCCTGTAACGAAGCGCGCCGCTCTCCGTTGGATCTTCTCTATATCTTCTATCAACCCTATCTGGTACGGATCCCACACTAGTGACCAATATTCAAGCAGTGGGCGAACAAGTGTACTGTAACGTACTTCCTTTGTTTTCGGATTGCATTTCATTAGGATTCTCCCAATGAATCTCAGTCTGGCATCTGCTTTACCGACGATCAACTTTATATGATCATTCCATTTTAAATCACTCCTAATGCGTACTCCCAGATAATTTATGGTATTAACTGCTTCCAGCTGCTGACCTGCTATATTGTAGCTAAATGATAAAGGATTTTTCTTTCTATGTATTCGCAGCACATTACACTTGTCTACATTGAGATTCAATTGCCATTCCCTGTACCATGCGTCAATTCGTTGCAGATACTCCTGCATTCCAGTGCAATTTTCCATTGTTACAACCTCTCGATATACTGCAGCATCATCCGCAAAAAGCCTCAGTGAACTTCCGATGTTATTCACAAGGTCAAAAAAATGGTTCAAATGGCCCTGAGCACTATGAGACTTAACATCTGAGGTCATCAGTCCCCTAGAACTTAGAACTACTTAAACCTAACTAACCTAAGGACACCACAAACATCTATGCCCGAGGCAGGATTCGAACCTGCGACCGTATCGGTCTCGCGGTTCCAGACTGAAGTGCCTAGAACCGCTCGGCCACAAAGGCCGGCCTTCACAAGGTCATTTATATATATTGTGAATAGCAACGGTCCTACGACCTCCCCTGCGGCACACCTGAAATCACTTTTACTTCGGAAGACTTCTCTCCACTGAGAATGACATGATGCGTTCTGTTATTTAGGAACTTCTCAATCCAATCACACAATTTTTCGAAACCCATGCTCATTCCTACAGAGTAGATTTCTAGTCTCCAGAAATGTCATTATACTCGAACATAATACGTGTGTAGACGTGCTGTTATGATTAAAGAACTGTGGGCACGAATGTGTCGTCTAAAGCGTACTCCGTCCGAACAACCTCGGGAGGCCCAACAGCACCGACCGAACGCTATGTCATCCTCAGCCAATAGAAGCCACTGGATGCGGATTCGGAGGAGTGTGTGTGGTCGGCACACTGCTCTCCCGACCATTGTCAGTTCTGGTGACCAGTGCCACTACTCCTCAATCAAGTAGCTCCTCAATTCACCTCACAAGCTCTGAGTGCCCCTACTTCTTTCTTTTTTTGCTACTGGCTTTATCTCGCATCGTGTGCAGGGTCGGCAGGGTTAAGTATGGATTCGGCATGGTTAATTTTAATGGGTGGCCGGATGCCCTTCCTGCCGCTGTCCCATACCCCCCGGGACGCAATTAGTGTACCCCAGCTGTCTACATCTAGTGTAAATCGTGAAATAGTGTGAATGTGATTCAAATGTCTGCGAGTCGCGTAACTGAGACGGGACATGGGGGCCAGCTCTTTATTCACCTAGTAGGATGTGGAAAACCGCCTAAAAACCACACCCAGGCTGGCCGGCACACCGGCCGTCGTCGTTAATCCGCCGGGCGGATTCGATCCGGGGCGGCGCGCCTACCCGAGTCCAGGAAGCAGCGCGTTAGCGCTCTCGGCTATCCTGGCGGGTTGTTGAGTGCCCCTACTGCGGCTGCTTTCTGTGAATTATCTCGTGCAAACCTTCTCAGAGCACTTGCCACGCACCAAAAAGACGAAATGCACAATTGTTACCTGGTGTAGTCGGTCAAATCTTAATTTTGTGCAGGAGTAATGAATCTGGGTTTAAGAACCAGTAACTTGCAGTTAGTTACTGGTATCATAAGATATGTTTTAAAAATATTGATAACGTGTGATTTGTTAAAACGCAGTGAATAATGTTTGTAACTTGCAATTTCTCGCGTTTTGCACAAATAAAGACGATTGTCATCCCTAAATAATGAACGAACCAGTTTTTTACATAACATCAGTTTCTGGCTAACAGTTCATTACAGTCTCAACAAAAGGAAGCGATGACCTACGTGCTGTCTTTAGAGGACTGGAGGCTGGTGAAGGCTGGCTGAACTCCATGCGTTTCACTCAGAGCTGTGAAAGGAGCTAGGCACCTGACGTATAATGCATTTTCAGAAGAAAATGGGATCATTAACATAGAGGATGTTGACATGATATTCATAGCCATATTACTAATATTATTACGCCTTAATTCTTTGTATACGCGTTGGAAAGTCGATGTTGATACACTAACAAATCCAGGAAATTAATTCATGATGAAATCGTGGGCACGTCCAAACTCGATAGCTCCTTTCTACCATTCTGTCAAGTCTCTACGTCGACCCTTTTTACTGCCCTGGTTCCATTCAACTGACTGGCGCACCCACACACCGCTTCACGGCGATGACTTATGTAAGCGATCGAGTGTCACGTGACTACCTCGTACCATCTAAAGCGCATCAAAGCGACCAGTATGCTCTTTTAAAAGAGAGGCTGGTATTTTCCGCATGTACGACTCCATTAGAAGTGGCAGGCCGTGACCACTGCTACGAGCAGCGTTTACTGTACGACTTTGCCTGCAAACACACCTGTCCAGCCTAGGACATCATTTCAGACGCCCAATTCGGATTTAGACCTGGACATTCGGCCACCTATCAGTAGTTTTGACCCATCGAAGAAGCAAAGGAAGATGCTGACCGCAGCGTGTTCGTCGGTGCCAACCTGCTAGGTGTCGACGTGAATTTGACTCAGTGTGGCACGAAGGACTGGTTTAAGCTCCTTATATTTGGAGTTCCGATGTCACACCTGAGGCAACTTCGCAGCTATCTACACCACCACAGCTTCCACGTCTGCACAGATACTGGGCTATCGACCACAGAGATTTAGAGCTGGTGTCCCTCAAGGATCAGTATTGGGCCTGGTCTTGTACAAACCACTTCAGGTTCACCTCAGACACTTCAAGTCCGCCTGGCTCTATATGCGGACGAAATGGCTCTCTACTACAAAAGCCTTGCCGCTCATATCGTCCAGCGGAGAGAAGAACTAGCCATTGAAGATCTCTCCGAATGAGCAAAACGTTGGAAGAAGGAAGACTACAGTTTAACGGCCCTTCGATGTCGAGGTCTTTAGACACGGAATACAAGCTCGGATTGTTTTGTTGAGGATGGGAAGGAAATCCGCTGCGCCCTTTCAAAGGAACCAGCCTGGCATTTGCCTGGAACGATATAGGGAACTCACGGGAAACCCAAATCTAGATGGCTGCACAGGGGTTTGAACTGCTATCCTCCCGAACGATTCAGTGTGCCAACCACTGCGTCGCCTCGCTCGCTACAGGTGAAGACTTGCGGTTAACTTGGCAAAAACGCAAACAATTATCATCACAAGGTGGAGAGTGCCTGCAGCACTACAACCTGTTCCCCTCACAGGCATTTCAATCAACAGCTCGCTACCTTGGAATCTCTCTGAATAGGCATATCACGTGGCACCAGCATACTATTGATGTACGATGCAAAGCACTGGGGAGGTTGAGAGACCTGTACCTTGTGTTGTATCCAAGTTCGCCACTACCATCATCTATCGCCCTTGCCATCTACAGGACCCTCATCCGACTGCACCTGAAGGATTCGGCCAGCGTATGGGGGAACACTGCGGATATGCTTACCAAAAAGCTGCAGGGGACCCAGACCAGATCCCTTCGATTGTTTCTACATTTACCGAGAGAATACTCAAGCCACGGCTGCACATCCTCCCCGATACACGAGAAACTCCAAAAACGAGATTCCTTCAAATGGAAACATCCACACTCTGGGAAGAATCCAATGGTGGGAAACTTCCTGGCAGATTAAAACTGTGTACCGGACCTAGACTCGAACTCGGCACCTTCGCCTTTCGCCGGCAAGTGCTCTACCAACTTAGCTACCCAAGCACGACTCACGCCCCGTCCTCACAGCTTCACTTCCGCCAGTACCTCGTCTCCTGCCTTCCAAACGTCACAGAAGCTCTCCTGCGGGACAGGACGTCAGTCGTGCTTGGGTAGCTCAGTTGGTAGAGCACTTGCCCGCGAAAGGCAAAGGTCCCGAGTTCGAGTCTCGATCCAGCGCACAGTTTTAATCTGCCAGGGAAGTTTCATAACAGCGCACACTCCGCTGCAGAGTGAATATCTCATTCTGGAAACATCCCCTATGTTGTGGCTAAGCCATGTCTCCGCAGTATCCTTTCTTTCAGAAGTGCTAGTCCTGCAAGGTTCGCAGGAGAGCTTCTGTAAAGTTTGGAAGTATTGGCGGAAGTGAAGCTGTGAGGACGGGGCGTGAGTCGTGCTTGGGTAGCTCAGTTGGTAGAGCACTTGCCCGCCAAAGGCAAAGGTCCCGAGTTCGAGTCTCGGTCCGGCACACAGTTTTAATCTGCACACACTCCGCTGCAGAGTGAAAATCTCATTCTGGAACCCAATGGCGGCCTGATGGCCCGACCTGTTACGGCAACTAAAATCCACCGCCAATCAAGGCCCATCTCATGAAATAGTAAAACGAGTATCAGGAACAGTCGATCGCAGACGAAGCACCACGTTCCGAAACAGCACCTAAAAGAGGGCGATGTGAAAGCGCTCTGAGGAAAGGCGGCTTGAGTGTGGTACGACTTCGTAATTTCACATGAAACGCTCACTGCTTCTAAGAGTTTGAACTGCTATTAATTAATAACCTAGCTGCAGGTCTGTGGCGAGACCTTCGCGAGATGACCCCCGACAAGGGTGCAGGCACAAAGGGAGCGCAAAACCTGACCAAAAAAGGTGATTTAAGAAAACCCATGAGATATCCGTGAGTTCTCCGCCCATTGTGTTCGTATCTTCTACCTGGGAGAAGAAGCCTATCCCTCGGCCCACCCACTGTGAGCGAAAGCTGCTGTCACAGAGTCGTTTCGCCCAAGTAGGTTGATAAAGAAATAGCTACTACCTAATAGGCGTCACACGTGTGTTTGGCTGATAAAGCTGCGCCTATACAGTTAGCTCATGTTCAGCAATGGAGTACTTACTGTTACTTCGCTGCGGTACTGTAGGCGTTAAAAATTGGTGGCGGGAGCTGAAGCAAATACTGCATGCTATTTGACGTTTTTTTCAGTTTTTACCATCTGAGGACTGTGGACGTGAGAAACCGATCGGTTTAAACTGACACGGGCACTTTCGTTCTGAATAACTGGTGTTTTTCGGTTAAAAAATGGTTCAAATGGTTCTGAGCACTATGGGACTTAACGTCTGAGGTCATCGGTCCCCTAGAACTTAGAATTACTTAAACCTAACTAACCTAAGGACATCGCACACATCCACGCCCGAGGCAGGATTCGAACCTGCGATCGTAGCGGTCGCGCGGTTCCAAACTGTAGCGCCTAGAATCGCTCGGCCACCCCGTTCGGCGGTGTTTTTCGGTATTTGTTCGATCTCAGTCATAATAAGTTTTCTCTGTTTTTTCTAATAACCGGGTGAAATAGCGGTATAACAGTGTGACATAGCAAATCTGTTAAAATTTTCAGTTTGTAGGTAACCCTTTTTCAAAAAAGGAGTAATGTTTCTTCGTAAAATGTCTATTGCTTTTAAATATTGGATATTGTAGGAATGGGAAAAATCGATCAGTAATATTTTAATAAAAACGCCTACAGTTAGAAACTTGCACATCCTAAATATCTATAGAAACAAATTGCAGGAAAGTAGTTTGGCAGTTCTGGCCAGGGCGCGGGATTACCTCGGTACGCCTCTGCCTATCAGAAGGTTTCAGAAGATTTCTGGACAACCGCTGGATTCATGGAAATGTAAATCCTGTTGGGATCTCTTTCCTCTCGAAGACCACCCAGTACACAAGGCTCTTCACAGGACCCATTATCCCTTCAAGCCCTCGCGCATGCGCAGACACTTCAGAAGAGCCTGCAGTCCGCCTGCGGGTCTTTTGTGTCTCCATAAGCCTTCCCCCCCCCCTCCCCCCAGGCCGGATCGTCCAGCTGAGCAGAACAAAAGGCGGCCAGCTGCTACATATGGCTACGTCACGGCTCAAAGCTTCTGCTCACTGGATTGTCGCACCTATCCTCCTCAGTTTTGCGGTATCATATATCATACCTCCAAATGTTTCTTTTTTTTTTCCTCGGCCACATATGCAGCTGAATTTTTTTCTGGCCTATGGTTTCACACACATCGTGCTTGCTACAGCTCACTTATTCGTCGCCATGTCGAACGCCACGAGATGGCAGCACTATCTCCGACGAACTTAGGATTTTCCAACTGCACAGTGTCACTCGACGAAATAAAGTTAAAGATACATATTTTTTCTAACTGCAAGTGTTTTCACGCGCTACAGTGACTTATTGAAGTTGTGCAGGAATTTCTCAATTAATGTCTAACTGTAAGTTAATGTTCTAACGGATTTATAAGCTTTAAACTTTTCGATTTCATTTATGATACCTTGGGGCTCAATGCTGATTTCGTTTACGTCAGTAGAAGCGTTTTTTAATTTTTTTCTTGATTCCCAGACTTGACTGTCACGTTTAGAAAAACAGCTTAAAATGCCAGGCAGAAGCTGCACAGACCATACCTACGTACGATGTGAGCAGCAAAGCGATTCTTTGCTTCACTTCTGACATTTGCTTTAACACATTCCACAGAAAATGAAATTAAATTAGGAGAAGCAACGTTAACTTAATACTGATCCATGTGGTAATACCAAGAAAAGAAACAGAACTTTGAAAAGATTTTCATTGGTAGTTTGGTTTAAATATTGTCTACTAGCAACTGTTGAAAGTTTTGATACCAGGTGTGTATTTTGACCTATCTTGAAATCTGCAACAGACATGAGTAATATATATGATTTTTTTGTAATAAAACAACACGAAACTGAAAAATTGTGTGGATAATTGTCCTGCTTACACCCTGAGATATCACATGCGATATAATCTACAACAAATTCACTATAGTTTCAAAAAACTTTTGACGGTCATTCATTGTTAACTACCATTAACGCAAAGTAATTAACACAATAGAAGCTTAATTCTACTTGTGGTACCTGCATGTGCTCGCGACTGAAGCCGCTATTTGTGACGCAGACAACTACCGGATGCGCAATAAACAACGCTGCAGAAAATTATCAAGTCCTTCATTCCCTACCTAAGGAGAAAACAATCGACTATGTGGAAACCATCGCATAATTGGGAAGCACTAACAATACGGCATATCTCCCAGACGAAGCAAAAATGTGATATTAACTGATACCCTAAGTGTACTGCAGAGACAAAATGTCACAAAACGTCTCGCCTATAATTACAGGCATTATTAATGAAGTAGCTACAAATAAGCAGCCTGGAATAGTAACCAATTTAGTCTGGACTCCAGAGCACAGGGGTATCTTTCATAATGAAAGAGCAGATAGCTTGTCGAAGCGAGCAATGAACTTGGCCGAAATCCCAAATGATAGATTACCCTACCGAGAAATGCCAAGTTTAATGAATGAAATAGCGAGAAACGACTGGCAGACGCAATGGGATTCGACCAAAACATCAAAATGATTACGTTGTGGCCGACTGCAGCCTAAATAGCATTTTTTCCTGGGTTTACAGACTGGAATAGAAGCAGACGATTTATAACGACGGCTACGAGCAACCGCTTAAATCATGAAAAATTTCCAGCCAAGCTGTTCCAAATAGGATTGAAGGAATTTACATTACGCGATCCATGCAATGAAGAATTGTGTGTGAACCATCTACTACTCTTGTGTACGAGATACAAAACACTACAAAATTCTTTCATCTGAGCGTTGGCTAAAGCAAAGGTTTCGCTTCGAACATCGGCTGCAGTGTTTCTGTCAACCCAAGAGAGTGAAGCAGTATTAAATATAACGTTCAACCACTTAAATACGGGTGATGTATCCAGATATACTATGAATACAACGAGTGGTATTTTGTGTGATCACCTGTGTGCAAAGATGCCATGTTTCAATCATTCATACCTTAATTAGTTCTATAAGTAACAGTTATCGAATAGCGTAGTACATACGAGAAGAACCATTAAGATAGCTATATCTGTGTTTGTGGACTAATGTCTAACTGGCGATAGACAAATACCAATAAAAAAAAAGTGTGAAGTGTACACGAAATTCAACAGCTCTTTCTCACAGTAAGGCAGTGAATCTACACTACTCGCCATTAGATGACGTGCTACAGACGCGAAATTTAACCGACAGGAAGAAGATCCTGTGATATGCAAAAGATTAGCTTTTCAGAGCATTCACACAAGGTTGGCGCCGGTGGCGACACCTCCAACGTGCTGACATGAGGAAAGTTTCCAACCGATTTCTCATACACAAGCAGCAGTTGACCGGCGTTGCCTGGTGAAACGTTGTTGTGATGCCTCGTGTAAGGAGGAGAAGTGCGTACCATCACGTTTCCGACTTTGATAAAGGTCGGATTGTAGCCTATCGCGATTGCGGTTTATCGTATCGCGACAATGCTGCTCGCGTTGGTCGAGATCCAATGACTGTTAGCAGAATATGGAATCGGTGGGTTCAGGAGGGTAATACGGGCCGCCGTACTGAATCCCAACGGCCTCGTATCACTAGCAGTCGAGACGACAGGCATCTTATTCGCATGGCTGTAACTGATCGTGCAGCCACGTCTCGATCCCTGAGTCAACAGACGTGGACGTTTGCAAGACAACAATCATCTGCACGAACAGTTCGACGACGTTTGCAGCAGCATGGGCTATCAGCTCGGAGACCCCGGATGCAGTTACCCTTGACGCTGCATTACAGACGGGAGCGCCTGCGATGGTGTGCTCAACGACGAACCCGGGTGCACGAATGGCAAAACGTCGTTTTTTCGGATGAATCCAGGTTCTGTTTACAGCATCATGATGGTCGCATCTGTGTCTGGCGACATCTAGGTGAACGCACATTGGAAGCGTGTATTCGTCATCGCCATATTGGCGTATCACCCGGCATGATGGCATGGCTTGCCATTGGTTGCACGTCTCGGTCACCACTTGTTTGCATTGAGGGCACATTGAACAGTGGACGTTACATTTCAGATGTGTTACGACCCGTGGCTCTACCCTTCATTCGATCCCTGCGAAACCCTACATTTCAGCAGAATAATGCACGACTGCATACTGCAGGTCCTGTACGGCCCTTTCTGGATACAGAAACTGTTCGACTGCTGCCCTGGCCAGCACATTCTCCAGATCTCTCACCAATTGAAAGCGTCTGGTCAATGGTGGCCGAGCAACTGGCTCGTCAGAATACACCAGTCCCTACTCTTGATGAACTGTGGTATCGTGTTGGACCTGCATGGGCAGCTGTACCTGTACACGCCATCCAAGCTCTGTTTGACTCACTGCCCAGGCGTATCAAGGCCGTTATTACGGCCAGAGGTGGTTGTTCTGGGTACTGATTTCTCAGGATCTATGCACCCAAATTGCGTAAAAATGTAACCTTATGTCAGTTCTAGTACAATATATTTGTCCAATGAATACCCGTTTATCATCTGCATTTCTTCTTGGTGTAGCAATTTTAATGGCCAGTCTCGCGAAATGACCAGGACGAAAACGAATCTGAGAAATTAGAGATCATACGGAAGTTTACTGACATTTGTTCTTCCTACGCATCATTCACACCGAAGTACGACCTGCCATATGCCGATACCTTGAAATGCTCGGTGGTGCTCGTCACTACTTAGGAGTGAGACGCTGGTACATCAAATTGAAAATCACTGTTATTTAGCGCACTGTGGAAGGGACTCCGACATAGCATGCAGGCCTGTCTAAGTTCCTGGAAGGTTCTCGTGATAGCCCGAGCAGAGCAGGCGTCCACGGTTCTGGCAGAGTTCCCGAGCCTTCGCGGAATTCAATTGCCGCGTCTGACTGCTAGGGGAGCGGCTAACGTTTTCCGGCCATATACTGAACTTCCCGTGACCCCTGCCAGCGCAGAGGGTCGGGACGTCGCGCCGTCCCGGCAGACATCGGTAGCGGGGTGAGGTCGTCTGGTTCAATAAGGGCAGCGTGTGGGGTGAGCCCTGAGGAGTGAAAGACGTTAACGGCAGAAATGTCAACGTAGCAGCGTTCGGCAGGAAATAGCAGTGAGCTCGGCGAGGTAGGGGTATTCGTTGCTTCGTATCCCGCCGACGGCAAGGTCATTACAACATTAATAGTAAACACCTTGAGCACGTCGAATCGTGAAAGTGTTCATTTTGAGGTTGAAGTTCCTGTGTCAGTGTTTCCTTAAAAATGGATTCGTTTCTGGCGGGAGTGCGCCTTTACCATATATAGTTTTGTCATTTCTTCTATGTTCTATACATGTTTCGCTGAAGTTCCAGCATCAACAGAAGGCTTTTATTTTGCTTCTATTAAACAGCAAAAATGCACTTTACACACACACACACACACACACACACACACACACACACACACACACACACACAAATGGCATATACACGTAACAAAGAATCAAAACTCCCTTCCAGGATACATTCAACTGTTAATCTGAGGCCGGCCGGAGTGGCCGAGCGGTTCTAGGCGCTACAGTGTGGAACTGTGTGACCGCTACGGTTGCAGGTTCGAATCCTGCCTCGGGCATGGATGTGTGTGATGTCCTTAGGTTACTTAGGTTTAAGTAGTTCTAAATTCCAGGGGACTGATGACCTCAGACGTTAAGTCCAATAGTGCTCAGAGCCATTTTTTGTTAATCTGACCGCCATCCTGTTTTCGTAGTTTGTAAACAGTGACAGCGACAGCGACAGTTACATAGTGCACTTTTTCATAGTGAGGATGGAGGTGAAGCCAGTAAAAGGAGTTGAAACATCTTGCAACCACACACACACACACACACACACACACACACACACAAAACCTTCCTCATAGAACTGATTGTTAGGCCCAATCCAAAATTTCCAGTAGCAAAATTTTGAAGCAAATAACTTTTTCTACATTAAGTTTCTACACTATTGCAGATGAGAAGCTGTGAAAGGAAGAGAGGTGCAATACAAAACATAAAAAACCAGGAGAACCATAGCATGTCTATTTTTTCAAATTTCTAAATACTTTGCTAAAAACTCAAATTTGTAAGCGTAAAAGGGGTGAAGTGCATTTTTCCTGCAAGATATAAACAAAATAAAAGCCCACCGACGACTCTGAAACTTCAGCTGAACATGTATAGGAAACAGAAGAAAAGATAAAATTTTGTTCTTTTCAGCATGGGCCCCCTCCAAAAACGAATCTACATATAATTATTTAAGCTTTGAAGAAGATTGGTTTAGGTTCTGGAGAAACATTGGAACACGCAAATGATACTATAACTAATCTTACAAGAGGTGCTGACGAAAGGTAAACCACGTTCATAGCTAAAAGTAAATTACAACTTGTACAGAAACCACGCTGCAGTTATAAGCGTCGAAGAACATGAAAAGGAAGCAGTAGTTGAGAAGCGACTGAGACTTTACAAGATGAACACCAACAACAGTAAAACAAAGTTAATGGTAAGCAGTCGAATTAAATCATGTGATGATGAAGGAATTAGGTTATGAAATGAATAGGAAATAGCTTTTGCAATTGAGGCAGCAAAATAACTGACGATGGCCAAAGTAAAAGAGATATAATATGAAGAATAGCTGTAGAAAAAAAGACGTTGCTGAAAATGAGGAATTTGTTGGTTTCTAATATAAAATTGTAATTCTGTCAGAGACAGCAAAGGACTTGGAAGAGTAGTTGAATGGAATGGACAGTGTCTTGAAAGGAGGATATAAGATTAACATCAACAAAAGTCGGGTGATGCTGAGGGAATTAGATTAGGAAACAAGACACTTAACATAGTAAAGGAGTTTAGTTATTTGGGGAGCAAAATAACTGATGATGGTCGAAGTGAGAGGATATAAAATGTAGACTGGCAATCGTAAGCAAAGCGTTTCTGAAGAAGAGATATTTGTTAACATCAAGTATAGATTTAAGTGTCAGGAAGCTTTTTCTGGAAGTATTTGTATGGAGTGTAGCCATGTACGGAAGTGAAACGTGTGCGATAAATAGTTTGGACAAGAAGAGAATAGAAGCTTTCGAAATGTGGGGCTACAGAAGAATGCTGAAGATTGGATGGGTAGATCACATAACTAATGAGGCGGTATTGAACAGAATTGGGGAGAAGAGGAGTTTGTGGCACAACTTGACAAGAAGAAGGGACCGATTGGTAGGACATGTTCTAAGGCATCAAGGGATCATCAATTTAGTATTGGAGGGCAGCGTGGAGGGTAAAAATCGTAGAGGGAGACCAAGAGATGAATACACTACGCAGATTCAGAAGGATGTAGGTTGCAGTAGGTACTGGGAGATGAAACTTGCTCAGGATAGAGTAGCATGGAGAGCTGCATCAAACCAGTCTCAGCACTGAAGACCACAACAACAACAATATAAAATTACGCATTAATACGTTTTTCCTGAAGATATTTTTCTAGTAAGCAAGCTTGTACGGAAGTAAGACGTCGGCGATAAACAGTACAGATAAGAAGAGAATAGAACTTCATGAAATCAGCTGCTACAAAAGAATGTTGAAATTAAGATAGCTAAATCGGATTACTACTGGATTACTGAATCGAACAGAGATTAAATAAATTTATGGCACAACTTGGCTAAAAGAAGGAATCGGTGGATAGGACACATCCTGAGCCAAGTGTTGTGAATACTAATTGTAGATGGAGATTAAAAAAAAATGGCTCTGAGCACTATGGGACTCAACTTCTGAGGTCATCAGTCCCCTAGAACTTAGAACTACCTAAATCTAACTAACCTAAGGACATCACACTCATACATGCCCGAGGCAGGATTCGAACCTGCGATCGTAGCGGTCGCGCTGTTCCACACTGTAGCGCCTAGAACCGCTTGGCCACTCCGGCCGGCAGATGGAGATCAAGGCATGGATACAGGAAGCATGTTTAAAGCGTGGCGAGCTGAATCACCGTCATCAGAATCACCGTTAACAACAATGACAAACAGCTATGAATTGATATGAAATGGGGCGACGCATAAAATCAGTGTTAGCGAAGATGAACTGAAGACTTAGTCTTGATTGCTAGGTTCTGGGAAACTGTAAAGCATTTCTTGAGGAAATCGCACGTTGTGCTTGTGGAACCGATTCTGGAGTAATGTTTCAGTGTTGGAGTCCTTTTCTTTCAAGTACGCATGAAAATAAGCATTGAACGACATTATGCTAGAATGGTCAATATACGTCATACGAAAATGAAACAGAAATGGTCGGGGAATTTAAGTGAGAACCCTTCGAAGAACAACGAAATAGTTCTCGCGAATCCCTGTACGATAAATTTAGAGACTGTGTACTCGAAGAAGCCTGAATAATATCTATGCTTTCGTCATCTTGTATTTCACGTGGAACCATGACAACAATGTAAGAGGGACTAGGCCCCGTACAGAGGCATATAAACTGTATTTTTACCCTCGCTCTAATACGTGATGAAACAGAACAAAAAATCGATAATATTGCTCATTACTTAACGTAAGGGAGGGTAAACATGTGCACCGGGGGCGTTATCGTGTTTTAGCTTTTTGCGTATCGCCTTTTTCAGGTCGAAATTGTGGACCAGACCAGAGTTTGCCTAAACGAGTATAAATAACCATTTAAAAACGACGCTGACGGTGACCGATGTACCAGAGCAGCGGTCGTTAAATTACCTCTTGGATTCGACCCACGTCCGGATCATCTCCCTTTCCCGTAAGTTAATGTCGTGGCTTATTTATTCAAGTAGTGAGTCACTTACACTGTTCTGTGGTGCAACCGTCTTGAACGGTTCAGCTTATCTACATGAGACTGAGATAGGCACCCGCAGTTGCATACGGGACTTCCATGTCAGCAGGCAGCAACTAACGACAAGACTACCGATACAATTTGTTATTCTTGAGGATTATCAACGACTGGTGCTGCTTCTCCGCCCGCCCCCCCCCCCCCGTCACCATCTTCTTCTGTCTTCACTCTCCTTGACGTTCGTATTCCTCGCTTCCATTGCCTCCTCCACGACATTTTGCCAGTTGCGTCGTGGACGACCCCTTTTCTTCTGCTGGGATGGTATCCATCGTAGTATCCTATTTGGTATCCTGACGTCACTCATCCTATTCACATGGCCAAACCACATAAACTGTTTTTGTTGGCCGGCCGGTGTGGCCGTGCGGTTCTAGGCGCTTCAGTCTGGACCCGCGTGACCGCTACGGTCGCAGGTTCGAATCCTTCCTCAGGCATGGATGTGTGTGATGTCCTTAGATTAGTTAGGTTTAAGTAGTTCTAAGTTCTATGGGACTGATGACCACAGATGTTAAGTCCTATAGTGCTCAGAGCCATTTGAACCATTTTTTGTTTTTGTTGGACGCCGTCACAGATATCCTTCTGTTTGACGTTGTCGCAGATATCCCTATCAATTTTCGTTCTTTGTCGGATTTCGTCGTACAGCCTGAGCTCCGTCTAATGTAATCCATCTCAGGAGCAAGCAGTTGTATCTGACGTCCCAGACTGCTGCTCCGTAGGAAACAACACTCTGGACTATAATCTTATACATTCTCTTCTTCGTTCTTCTTCTTACTTCTCTACAGAACAGAGTTCATTGCCCTTGTTACAGCTCGTCCTTGATTAATCCTTCTAGCGATTTGAAACGTCTCTGTGAAGTCGTTTCATAAGACGCTTGTCGAATTCGGTACAGCTTATTCACTTTACTACCTGATTTTAGCTCTATTCATGAACTCTTCCAGAAAGATTGAGCAGTCACATAAGGCCTATTGAATATTATACGGCTGATCCCGGCGGAGGTTCGAGTCCTCCCTCGGACATATGTGTGTGTGTGTCTGTGTGTGTGTGTGTGTGTGTGTGTGTGTGTTTGTCCTTAGGGTAAATTACGTTAAGTAGTGTGTCAGCTTAGGGACTGATGACCTTAGCAGTTAAGTCCCATAAGATTTCACACACATTTCAACATTTTTTTGAATATTATATGTGTGTTTTAATGTGGGGTTTCGGTTTTGTTTTGTGGGAAACGCTGAGTTGGTCATCGTCTGCTGGGAACAGACGATGTTGCTTCTCGTTCGAAGGAGAGCACAAGATGACCAACTTGGGTTTCCAATACCTGAACGGAGAGGTTTACCCATCTTAGTCGAAGGCTGTGTCGAAGTCTGTTTTTGTGTGTGTGGTTGGTGACTGAGGGCTACCCCTCTGGTAGCTTCCGCTGCACGGGGAGCTAGGTAATCTCGAAAGAGAAAGGGACACTCTTCGGTGAACGCTTGGTGGGTATGGATCGTAGCTCTTAAGGGGGGGTTTCAGGTGATAGGAAGCCGGTTGAAATAGGACTTCGTTATATTTAACTGGTGAAATACTTAAGAACTTCAGCTTAACTGAAACGATTTATTTTTCCGAATGAACCGTAATTATATTGTTTTAAATAAGTGAGTTT
Organism: Schistocerca piceifrons; assembly: GCF_021461385.2. NCBI lineage: Eukaryota > Metazoa > Arthropoda > Insecta > Orthoptera > Acrididae > Schistocerca > Schistocerca piceifrons. The sequence goes on from NC_060139.1 coordinate 952,634,209, forward strand.
TGGGTGGTTGAGTTAAAATTGTGGAAGTTGCTTTGTGCATTTTGAACAACGATGAAGTAGAATTTCAAACGGTAAATCTGATTAGGAAAAGCTGGCTAGGATCACTTCACCGTACGTGAGTGTAATACTGTGTCGAAGCGAGAATGATTTTTAATGATTTTTAATCGTATATTTTGTGAAAATTGCTTTGGTCATTGTGTGTCGATTTTGTGCCACGCGTTTGGTAATCAATGACCCCTTCTGGTCCACCACAGCACCGCAATAGGCTTTATTTTAACAGTTTGCTTGTTTAATGAGCTCTAATTTCTGCAAGAATATCTGTTCTTTCGTGCGCTTTCTACAAAGCAGCACAGTAGTTTGATTCGGAATGCACCACGTGCTCTAGTTCGGCCGTTTGCAAGCAGCAGACGCAGTTAGTATGTTGAATATTTATTGCAAAACCTCGTACAATGGTTAAACCTCTGTCCAGAATAGTGCATGCGTAGAATCGTAATGCGAATCTCACCGAGATATTTTTATGGTATGAATGCAAAGGAGATGATAGTATCATTGTCTTCCACCCTCATTTTCTGTGTTTCTTCTTGCTGTAGTTAAAATGTGCTCTGTTACATTCTCACGTAATTCTTACTTAAATATTTCTAGTCAGGCATCAGTTATGTGTAGTTAGGATGTGCAACCAAATACTTAGATACAATAAATAATCTACGTGAAAGATAAATTCTGTAGTGCTGATCTTACCCACTTACTTCGATTTCCAATCCTGAATTAATCAAGTTGCTTCATGCACGACATGGAGTACTATTTATCTGCCTACTTAAAGAAATTTGTATGCTTGTAATTAAATTATTAGTCCGCCCTCGTGGTCTCGCGGTAGCGTTCTCGCTTCCCGAGCACGGGGTCCCGGGTTCGATTCCCGGCGGGGTCAGAGATTTTTCCTGCCTCGAGATGACTGGGTGTTGTTGTGTCGTCATCATCATCATTCATCCCCACTACGGTCGGAGGAAGGCAACGGCAAACCACCTCCATTAGGACCTTGCCTAGTAAGGCGGTGCGGGTCTCCCGCATCGTTCCCCTACGCTCTGTAAAGAAGCATGGGACTTCATTTCCAATTAAATTATTAAAATAATTAAACTAATAATTTTCCAACTCCGTTTTTTTTTCGAAATGATTAGGAAGGGCTTGGGCTGGTGGCAACCCTGAATTTCTGAATTTTGATCATTATTTGTGTGAGAGAAGCAGCTGGAAATGTGAGATAACGGATGTGGCTCGATGAGAAACGTCCTAAAGATAGTAATACGTTACAGATTTCATCATTGCTTGTGCCCTGTAATTAAAGAAAACCCCAAGATATTATGCCAGTACCACACCTACAATTATTTCTCCATCTATCTCGAAATTATTTACTTTTTTCGTTCCAACAGCCCGCTACTTACAGTCCTTCATTTTCATTTTCACCTTAATGTCTTCCTCTTTTAGATTTCTTATCATACAGTTCAGGTCATCTTCATCTTCCGCTTGTACAATCTGTAATATATCCGAATGTCCTGGAACTACTTCAGAAAAGAAGAAAGAAAGAGAAAATTACCAGTCTGTTGGACACTCGGCGCGTGACAGTGAGAAGTGCTGCTGAAAAGACCATCACGTGAGATTAAGTATAATAAAGTTAGCAGCGCTGTTTTCTGGGAGCATGCAAGTATTTCATTTACGTCGTATAAACGCAAAGGCATTACTACTCTACGGCTCCAACTCCGAGTAACAATACTCGTGCTGTTCCACGCTTGGTCATCGCGTGCTTGAAGCAATCAGTTAAGGCGCTTTAGTGACTGCAAAGTGGGCGCCCCTCATAACCCCAAGTAAACGTCGGCTAACAGGCGAACACGGGGAACACGAAACACTACAGCTCGCGTGTGTGATTCTCATCGTAAGATAGGTGCGTGAACACGGAACTCAGTTTTGGCATTCAGCGGCATGGATATTCTAATACGATTATTCAGAAAAAAATCAAAGGCAATTAATGTCTCGTGTCTTATTTAGGGAACAAATTATTCAATAATAAGTTCCAACGTTTGCATATTTCTTTTCTATCTATTTCCAAGACGAGAACGAGAGAGACGGAGGCTAGATTATGTAATTTGTTTGGTACGGAAATGTTTTTGGATGATTTTGGTTGAGATGAAAATGATAAAATTAAATGGAGAGATAAGTTAAAAAGTGGAGGTTCCACGCAGACTCTGTAGAAGTGGGAACAGCATGATACGACATCTGATAAGAAAGCTGAGAATAATATCCATGGGCCGCTCGGTTAGAGGCGCCATGTCACGAACTGCGCCCCCCCCCCCCCCACCGCAACCCCCCCCCCCCCTCCTGCCAAGGGTTCGAGTCCTCCCTCGGGCATGGGTGTGTGTGTGTGTGTGTGTGTGTGTGTGTGTGTGTGTGTGTGTTGTTCTTAGCATAAGTTAGTTTAAGTAGTGTGTAAGTCTAGGGAACGATGACCACAGCAGTTTGGTCCCATAGGAATTCATACACATTTGAACATTTAATATCCATGGGACTAAAATGAGCCGTAGAGGGCAAACAATGTAGGGAAAGACAAAGATTTCAGTATGTCCAACAAATAATTATGTCAAGTGTAAGTGCTACTCAGAGACCAAGCAGATGGCACAGGAGAGGAAGTAATGGCGACCCGTATAAATCAGACTGGAAACTGTTTTAAATGCCAACTGTATTCCTACACCTTTTTGGGGTTAGTAATGTGTTGTTTTTGTGGTTTTCCAATATTTTTGCCCACCCCGTGTCAGTCATGACAGTGAAATGGTGTGCACGTTCCAATAGGTTGTATACAATACGGGCCATTGAAATTGCTACACCAAGAAGAAATGCAGTTGGTAAACGGGTATTCATTTGTAAGTAGGCTGTTTATGTTTTCTTATTGGCAACGTTACGTAGCGCTCTGTATGAAAATCACTGGCTGTGCTGTGTGCAGTCTGTGGCTAGTTTGCATTGTTGTCTGCCATTGTAGTGTTGGGCAGCGGCAGCTGGATGTGAACAGCGCGTAGCGTTGCGCAGTTGGAGGTGAGCCGCCAGCAGTGGTGGATGTGGGGAGAGAAATGGCGGAGTTTTGATATTTGTAAGAATGGATATTATGAACACCTATATATATTATGACTTTTCATGACTATTAAGGTAAATACATTGTTTGTTCTCTATCAAAATCTTTCATTTGCTAACTATGCCTATCAATAGTTAGTGCCTTCCGTAGTTTGAATCTTATATTTAGCTGGCAGTAGTGGCGCTCGCTGTATTGCAGTAGTTAGAGTAACGAAGATTTTTGTGAGGTAAGTGATTTGTGAAAGGTATAGGTTAATTTTAGTCAGGGCCATTCTTTTGTAGGGATTTTTGAAAGTCAGATTGCGTTGCACTAAAAAATATTGTGTGTCAGTTTAAACACAGTCATGTATAATTTTTCAAAAGGGGACGTTTCACATTATACAAATATATTATACTAGAACTGACATGTGATTACATTTTCACGCAATTTGGGTGCATAGATCCTGAGAAATCAGTACCCAGGACAACCACCTCTGGCCGTAATAACGGCCTTGATACGCCTGGGCAGTGAGTCAAACAGGGCTTGGATGGCGTGTACAGGTACAGCTGCCCATGCAGCTTCAACACGATACCACAGTTCATCAAGAGAAGTGACTAGCGTATTGTGACGAGCCAGTTGCTCGGCCACCATTGACCAGACGCTTTCAATTGGTGAGAGATCTGGAGAATGTGCTGGCCAGGACAGCAGTAGAACATTTTCTGTATCCAGAAAGGCCCGTACAGGACCTGCAACATGCGGTTGTGCATTATACTGCTGAGATGTAGGGTTTTGCAGGGATCGAATGAAGGATCGTAACACATCTGAAATGTAACGTCCACTGTTCAAAGTGCCGTCAATGCGAACAGGAGGTGACCGAGACGTGTAACCAATGGCACCCCATACCATCACACCGGGTGATACGCCAGTATGGCGATGACGAATACACGCTCCCAATGTCCGTTTACCGCGATGTCGCCAAACACGGATGCGACCATGATGATGATGTAAACAGAACCCGCATTCACCCGAAAAAATGACGTTTTGCCATTCGTGTACGCAGGTTCGTCGTTGAGTACACCATCGCAGTCGCTCCTGTCTGTGATGCAGCGTCAATGGTAACCGCATCCGGGGTCTCCTAGCTGATAGCCCATGCTGCTGCAAACGTCGTCGAACTGTTCGTGCAGATGGTTGTCGTCTTGCAACCTCCCCATCTGGTGACTCAGGTATCGAGACGTGGCTGCACCAATCGTTACAGCCATGCGGATAAGATGCCTGTCATCTCGACTGCTAGTGATACGAGGCCGTTGGGATCCAGCACGGCGTTCCGTATTACCCTCCTGAACCCACCGATTCCATCGATTCCATATTCTGCTAACAGTCATTGGATCTCGACCAACGCGAGCAGCAATGTCGCGATACGATAAACGGCAATCGCGATAGGCTACAATCTGACCTTTATCAAAGTCGGAAACGTGATGGTACGCATGTCTCCTCCTTACACGAGGCATCACAACAACGTTTCACCAGACAACGCCGGTCAACTGCTGTTTGTGTATGAGAAATCGGTTGGAAACTTTCCTCATGTCAGCCCGTTGTAGGTGTCGCCACCGGCGCCAACCTTGTGTGAATGCTCTGAAAAGCTAATCATTTGCATATCACAGGATCTTCTTCCTGTCGGTTAAATTTCGCGTCTGTAGCACGTCATCTTCGTGGTGTAGCAATTTTAATGGCCAGTAGTGTAGAAACAGAGCAATAAGATGTGTCGAAATGTGGAGCTCACAGTGCTCTGTTAAATTCATCTTTCATTGTCATATCCCCGTCATAGGTTCATGCACTTTCCCTCCTTTTTCTATAATGTTGTGTTCATATTCATTTCTTTTATACAGACCTTCTTCAGACCCTTCATCAGTTATTTTCAGCTCAGATAGTAAAATGCATCTACTGATTTCAGTGTCTCACTTCCTAATCTAATTCTCCGATTTAATTCGACTATATTCCATTACCCATGTTTCACTTTTTTTGTGATCATCTTACAACCTCTTTTCAAGACTGTATTCATTCCGTTCGACGGCTCTTCGTAGTCCTTTGAGGTCTCTAATAGATTTACAATGTCATCAACAGACCTCAACTTTTTCTACACCTCCTCTCTGAATTTTAATTCCTTTTCCAAATTTCTCCTTCATTTTCTATACTGCATGCTCAACGTACAGATTAACATTAGGGATAGGCTACAAACCTGTCTCACTGCTTTCTGAATTACTGCATCCATTTCATGTCCTTCGACCGTTATAACTGCAGTAAGGTTTCAGTATACGTTGTTGCTGTAGAATTACGGGTCTGACGCTGTCACAGAGAAGGTACGCTTGCGCCAAAGATGATCGACCAATAGCTGTGAAGCAGGCTCAGTCGAATGCAACATCTCTGCTGTCTGTAGATAGATTAGTGTGGCCGTGGACTTTGTGGAAGAGCTGTCATTCTGTTTTGTTAGAAATATGGTAAGTAAAATAACATAGCAACGAACTGTAGAGGACTCTCACATGAAACTTGGAATAACCGTTACCGTAACCAGTCTTTTACTGAAAGTAGTGTGTGGCGAATGCTGTTTATACGTGAGCGAGATTTGGAGTGGTTCACGCATATCCAAGATGACAGAGAAGACGTCGAAGGTGACTCACGTCCGCAACGTCCTTCAACACCAAAGAGGAATGAAAATATGGAAAAAGTTGGTAATCTGATTTTATCTGACCGTCGGTTGAGTATTCGATCGCTTGCTGTAACTGCAGGAACTGATAAAGAATGCGTAAGGCCTCTTTTACACAACCAATTTAACATGAGAAAAGTGCATGATAAACTTGTGCAGAAAATTCTCACGATATAAGAAAAAGCAGCTCTTGAAAATGTTTGTACTGACAATCTGAATACGTTAAAAGCTATCCTAATTCGTTGGCAAGACTGATAACATGTGATGAATCTTAGTTTTTCGTTTATGATCCTGAAACGAAGTGCTAATCCATGCACTGGAAGGGCCCCAACTTCACTGAATACGAAAAAAGCTGGAATGAGCAAATCAAGATTCAAAGCGATGATGATTTTTTTCCGATATTCATGGAATTGCGTATCTTCACTGTGTTCCTGAAGGTCAAACTATTCATCAGTTTACCACCTAGAGGGTCTTGCTGAACTCCACGAGCAAATAAGAAAAAAAGACTCGATTTGTGGAAGAACAAATCATAGATTCTGCATCTACGCAATGCACCGGCACAAGGTTTCAAGCAAGTACAGCATCCCATTATAACACCAATCACTTTATTCGGCTGACCTAGCACAATATGACTTATTTATTCTCCAATGTAAAATCTGCATTAAAAAGAACACAATTCAGTCCGTTGAAGCGGTGACAGAAAAAGTGGCACGCGTCATCAAAGAGTTCACAGAAGAAGGCTTCCAGTACTGTTTACATCAATGGAAAATTCGCGTGGAACTTGTAGGGATTCAGGAGGGGAGTACATTGTGGGTAACAATAACTAAATGTGTATGTATTTTAAAATAAAATATTTTACAGCTATTTTATAGCCACATCTCGTACAACTGTTGATGGCCGAAGTAGACATACATGAAATGTAGACTGCCAATATCAAGAAAAGCTTTTGTGAAATAGAGGAATTTATTGTCCATCATATATCTAAGTATACTTCCCGATATTAATTGTTAGTAGCATAGCCTTGCACGGAAGTGAAACTTGGACGACAATCTGTCCGGAAAAGGTGAAAATATAAGCTTTTGAAATGAAATGTGGTACTACAGAAGAACGCTGCAGTTTACACAGGTACGTCTATTAATGAAGAAGGACTGTATCGAAAGAGGGAAAGAACAAATTTATGATACTACTGGACTAAAAGAAAGGCTCGGTTATTCGAACATATCCTGAGACATTAAGGCTAATAGTGGACGAGGTTAAAAACTGCAGTTGGAGGCTCTGGTATGAAGACAGTAAGCAGGTTCAAATGGATGTAGAGTCAAACATGAAGAGGACTGCTCAGAGTAGACTAGTAAAGAGAATTGCATCAATTCAGTCTTTGGACTGAAGACTGCAACCACAACGTATGTTCCTTCCACCTTTCAGTCTTCCCACCTTCGCTTAGTTTTGCCTTTCCACCTGTGCTTTTGATGCCGATTTTGGAAAAGTGTAACTCTATTTAGAAATATAAATCTTCTCCAGACTATAATCGGCTATGAATATGTGTGGTCCCGTACGGGAATGTCAGTTTAGCATGGTGGCACGCCTGGCATTACTCCTAAGCTACTGTGGCTTCTATTGGTCTTCCCCCCTCCACCTCATTCCTACCCCCCACCCCACACCTCCCTCCACAACCCACCGCGGTCACAGCTGTCCCTCGGCGACGGAGGGTGACAGTCCACAGGTATCGCAGGTATGACAGCTATGGACTACAGTTAAAGTGCGCGTCATATGTGTTGGCGGCCGAGTTTAGGTTTGTTCTGCGCATCTGACGTCACAAAACACAGTCAGCCAATGAACAGAGAACAACGTTGCCAGATCTCGACTGCAGAGCAGAGCACGGATGAGTGTATTCAGTTTTAGAACGTTCAGTCATAAATAAAGTAATCGAACAAAAGCAATGTCTTGATAGCAGACTTTCTTTTATAGAAAGTTTGGAAAAAGCATTCTTTATACCAACTGCTTCATACTCTATTAATTAAGTAAACCAAATAAGCAATAAGTCTTCTAATTCAGGCGATAGCTTTTTCGCAATAAAGAACAGCGGTAATTGTTTATTTCCTATTGTACTTCGACGAAGTGTGAGTAATTCATAATCATACCAACAGTGTTTGTCAGGATTTTGCGTGACCTGTTAGATACCTCGTGGTGTTACATTGTAGGACGAGTTGCGGTAGCATAACGGTTAAGGCGTTGTGTTGGCGAAAGGTGTAGAGTTCAAACCTTGTGCGGTGCTTATTATTTTCTTTATTTAAAAACAATATCGAAGTGTCTTACTTCACGAGTTCTATTCGTTTGAATGCAATTTTTTGAAATTTCTAGTGCTACTTTCGCTGCTGCAGACACGTGCTCCCCGTATTCCACGCTGTGCGCGATTTTGTCATCACTGCACTGCTCGCCTGTGCACACACATGGTGTTCTCACTCCTTTGACACACTTATCATTCGATTTCACAAAAACTATTTGGCCCAAAAATTAGATTTTTACACATCTTCTTGACTGACACCTTCCCCCCCATAAATGACTTAATTTTGTTTCGATGTTCAACCCAGTTATTGTGCAGCATTAAATATAGTAAACCATTGCACGAAATTTTGAAGAGTTTGCAGAGGTAAATGTCCACAGAGTATACTTTCCGTATGGTCGATTTTGGTTGCCACAATGTTGAGAATGAAATGTGAACAAGATACCTAAATTTCATATAAAATTTACTGTGCAACAATATCTCAATTAATTTAAGTACCACATAGGTGTCTTATGTAATACTGAGAAATATTCCATCTTTCGCGACTGCAACAAAAGTGTGTCTGCACAGGCGAGCAGTGCAGTGACAAAATCGCGCACAGCGCAGAATGCGGGGAGCACGTCCCTGTAGCAGCGAAAGACTTAATGCGGCCGTGGTGGCATTACTTCATGAACTGCGCGCTCCCCCCTAAACATAAGCTTGCGAACTATGCTATACTATGGTGCTGCTTCTCTTGGCGCGTGCGTCGTGTGCAACTGGCAACGCAGCAATCTCCCGCGTCTGGGCGGGCATGCGCGAGCCGCCAAGATAAAAGAATTTAACTATAGTTCGAAGTTACATTAGAACTGACACTTCGACAGAACACGTGGTAGTTCAGAGCAGAGCAACACACAGAACACACACGTAATCTTATATTGCATTCAACTCGCAAACTATGCGACTGTGGCGCCTCTTTTAGAACTGATAAATAATTTTAGAAAGCTTATCGTTTATCAAGTCATTTTAAGTATATATGAAGAAAATAAATGTACCTTACAGTGTTAATAATTCATGTAAAGTGTCTTGTTTGTCTAAGAATGACATACAGTATGGAGCTAGACCTCCTGGTTTGCCCGCATCTCGTGGTCGTGCGGTAGCGTTCTCGCTTCCCACGCCCGGGTTCCCGCGTTCGATTCCCGGCGGGGTCAGGGATTTTCTCTGCCTCGTGATGGCTGGGTGTTGTGTGCTGTCCTTAGGTTAGTTAGGTTTAAGTAGTTCTAAGTTCTAGGGGCTGATGACCATAGTGCTCAGAGCCATTTGAGCCTCCTGGTTTGCTTCATGTTTGACTATATACCCTATTACACGAGAATGAGTGGTCCATTATCACTGCATTATCTTATCTGACTTTATGATGAGACTGCCTTTGTCATTGTTGCCTTTGTTCTTATGAATGTTAAATGTAACAACTGAAATAATAATTATTGTAAAAATTCAGCAAACCTTCTTTACATCAATTCCCACCTTGTACTATCCTGCAATACCTAAATTTTAATGTGACAACTTTCACTGTACTAGCGGAAGCTAGTAGGGTTTTGAGTAGGGGTATTAAATTATTTCCAGCTTTAACAGTCATTACTTGTATCTTCCGTTAAACGGAACCTGCAAAGACTTTATTTGCTTACGAGGTCAGATGTTTTACTGGATTACGCGCTGTACATCATTCATTCAGTAAATACATTTTGGACGCAGCCACACAAGCCGAAGCTATGCATTAACTTTGGCTCTGAGTAGAAATTAGTCTGTTTTTCTAAAGATATAAATTAATTAATTCTAACACGAGTAAAAAGCAAATTATTATGTGCTTTGTCAATAATTCAAGGTAGCGCAGAGATATTGTTTAACGGTGGCTCGCATTTTTCTCTGTTGCGACGAATTTATAGCTGACGCTCCCAGAAAAGAAAGTTTACATAATCTGCTTGTTTTCATATAAATTAAAATAGTGTTAGGAGTCAGTTATACGATGTACAAAGATTAAACTAACGTAAGTGCTTTTTCTAAGAGCAGCAGTATGTTCTCATTGTAGTTTCATTTTTGATAACAGATTTTTAATACCATGAGCCGGAAATTCACGGAATCAGCAGTTGCCAACGTTGCCAAATTTTCGACAAGCGTTTTTGCCACTGAATTTAGGGGAACACATTATGCGAACTAAATCTTACGAATACGCTATATTTTTATTTGCTTCTAACCCGAACTCTGTCAGAGATCTCTTAACACCTGATAATTTGAGTGAAATGCGACCGTTGATGTTGCGCTCGCGCGTGGAAACCTCAGCGGTCGCCAGTTTTGTCACATCCCGAGAAACCGGTTGCTATGTTTATAATTACACAGTTATGTTTTCTGGTCAAGTATCTACTTATTTCTAAAATAGTCATTAAGTCTCTGTTAAGCAAGATGGGCAAACGTATCTTATTGGTTTGGGAGAAAAAAGAACAATAATGGAAAATACACTACCTCATTATTGCAAAAGTTACCAAGCGAACAGTAAGAGCGATTTCTTTTATGCTATTAAGACTGATTTCCTTTGTCAGTTTCTGGTATCAGTTATCTTATTGACAGTCAAATCATACGAAGACATAATTTTTTAAAATTAGTTTTTGTCTGCCACGCTTTTCCATGATGCGCTTCGCACAACTGACAGCTTTCTTTCAATCTTCAGAAGGGAACTCCCTAACAGCTTCTTTTCTGAGTGCCTCGACTACAAAAAGCGTAGTTTTTATTATTAACACGTATTGCTAGCAATGTAACCTGTAGTTTGGATCCATATCGCTTTTTTTGGGTTGAAATAGCAGCTACGAAATAAACAAAGGTAGCAGAGAGATTAGATCCATACGTTCCACCTTTGTAAGTTTATCAATTGCTTTTGCTTTCCTATGTAGGTGTCTAATCAACAACAGAATGCTATTTATGGAATATTCCGTTGGTTCTTGGAGGAACATAGACATTAATAACTTGAATACAGCGTATTAACGTTCCATAATAATATTTATTAGTTCATTATGAACCGGCTTTCGGCTTCTTAAGCCATCGTAGATAACTTACTGTTGAACTGATAGTCCACACAACTTCGGAGTGCATTCATACCTGTACAAAGGATGCTGTACAAAGATTTGTGACGTTTTATGACTCCAGCTGGCGGGAAGCCTTAGCATTGAATGGTTGTGATGTTACAGTGTAAAGTATGGAACCCTTCTGAGACAGTCGGTCAATGCGATTTAAGCAACGTGCACTCATTGAATTTTTGACAGCAGAAGGTGTCACCCCAAAGGAAAAAAAATCGTTCAAATGGCTCTAAGGACCATGGGATTTAACATCTGAGGTCATAATAGGTCCCCTAGAACTTCGAACTACTTAAACCTAACTAACCTAACGACACCAGACACATCCATGCCCGAGGCAGGATTCGAACCTGCGACCGTAATAGCCGCGTGGTTCCGGACTGAAACGCCTAGAATCGCTCGGCCACAGCGGCCAGCAAACTTTGCATACCTACCAAAGGAGATTCCTTAGAGAATGAAAGAGTTTATGTGTTGATGTGAGTACTATGCGTCGTTGGGAGAGTAAGTTTAAAGATGATGAAGCGTGACAAACAGAGTTGGACGTCCTGTGACAGCAACCACCGAGTTTCACGAGCAAAATGTTGACAGATTGATTCAGGACGATCATTGCATCACTCTGAAAGAAATTACAAGCACAATCGGCATTTCACAAGAACGTGGGGGTCACATTTTTGCTTTGCTTGGCTATCGGAAGATCTGTGCATGATGGGTACCCCGGATGCCACCACAGCAGAACTTCAGAGACTGAATTCACCACCGTACAGCATCCTCCATACAGTCCACATTTAGCACCGTCTGACTTCCATCTGTTCCGAATAGTGAAACACGATCCGCAGGGACATCGTTATGCTTCTGATGAAGACGTTGAGAGAACTGTGAGATTGTGGTTGTGGAAACAGAGAGTCGACTTCTTCCATGACGGCTTCTGAAAACTTGTTCATGGTTGGCAGAAATGTATCCAACTGGCTGGTGATTATGTGGAAAAGTGAATATTGATAATGAAACATCACATTCTAAGGATTATTTCTGCGTTTCATTTATTAAAATATTCACGTCCAAATCTAATTAACTAAGGTGGAGGCATTACTTTTCATTCAACCCTCGTGGTATGCATGTCTGAGTTTTGTTAAGTTTTCTGTGTAATATGCATGAGACATTACTTACTTTGCTACCAGTTGTAAAGCCAAGTATTCATTTTCTTGTGTTTTAATGTCATTAAGTACCATATACAGGGTGTTACAAAAAGGTACGGCCAAACTTTCAGGAAACATTCCTCACACACAAAGAATGAAAATATGTTATGTGGACATGTGTCCGGAAACGCTTACTTTCCATGTTAGAGCTCATTTTATTACTTCTCTTCAAATCGCATTAATCATGGAATGGAAACACACAGCAACAGAACGTACCAGCGTGACTTCAAACACTCTGTTCCAGGAAATGTTCAAAATGTCCTCCGTTAGCGAGGATACATGCATCCACCCTCCGTCGCATGGAATCCCTGATGTGCTGATGCAGGCCTGGAGAATGGTGTATTGTATCACAGCCGTCCACAATACGAGCACGAAGAGTCTCTACATTTGGTACTGGGGCTGCGTAGACAAGAGCTTTCAAATGCTCCCATAAATGAAAGTCAAGAGGGTTGAGGACAGGAGAGCGTGGAGGCCACGGAATTGGTCCGCCTCCACTAATCCATCGGTCACCGAATCTGTTGTTGAGAAGCGTACGAACACTTCGACTGAAATGTGCAGGAGCTCCATCGTGCATGAACCACATGTTGTGTTGTAATTGTAAAGGCACATGTTCTAGCATGAAAACATGATAACGTGCTCCATTGAGCGTATGTGGAAGAAACTAAAATGAGCTCTAACATGGAAATTAAGCGTTTCCGGACACATGTCCACATAACATCTTTTCTTTATTTGTGGAAAGTTTGGCCGTACCTTTTTGTAACACCCTGTATTTCAAATCGAAGCTACGTTGTTAATATTTCTCGTCTTACGGCCAAATGTGGTAAAATGCACTTTGAGATCAAACTGTTGTGATGATTAGCCACGGTGAAGTCACTCTTACAATAACGTCTACTGCTTGGATTTGATCTTTTACCAATAAATGATGAGCTGAAATTTGTCCATTAAAACCACCGGCACCTTCCTGTCCCCCACTCCCGCGCTACCTACTACTTCACATTTCTCTCGACGGACCTCGTGCGCCAATCCCCTTGCGAAGACAATGACGCAGAACTTTTTCACTGACCAGGAAAGTACTCGAACAATCACAAATACACCAAAATCGTGTGAGAAATAATGTAAAGGCCTCTTATTGCACTAAAGTGCGCGTCATATATCTTGGCGGCCGAGTTTAGGTTCGTTCTGCGCATCTGACGTCACAAAACACAGTCAGCGAATGAACAGGGAACTACGTTGCCAGATCTCGCTGCAGTGCAGAGCACGGACGAGTGTCTTCAGTTTTAGAAACGTTCAGTCATAAATAAAGTAATAGAACAAAAGCCATGTCTTGATAGCAGACTTTCTTTTACAGAAAGTTTGTAAAAAGTGTTCTTTATACCAATTGCTTCATATTATATTAATTAATTAAACCAAACAAGGAATAAGACTCCTAATTCAGGCGATAACAAGGGAAGGTGTTTGTATCAATCTCACGAACCGCTTTTTCGCAATAAAGAGCAGCGGTAATTGTTTATTTCCTATTGTACTTCGACGAAGCATGAGTAATTCATAGTCATACCAATAGTGTTTGTCAGTATTTTGCTTGACATATTAGAATCCTTATGAGGTATTAATACCACTCGAGTTGCGTTAGCATAATGGTTAAAGTGCTGAGCTACTAAGTGAAAAGTTGTGAGTTCAAACCTTGTGTGGTGTATAAATTTTTCTTTATTTAAAAACAATATCGAAGTGTCTTACTTCAAGAATTTTATTCGTTTGAATGGAGTTTTTTGAAATTTCTAGTGCTTTGTCTTTTCATTAACCCTTTCGCTGCTGCAGACACGTGTTTCCCGCATTCCGCGCTGTGCGCGGTTTTGTCATCACTGCACTGCTCGCCTGTGCAGACACACTGTGTTCCGACTGCTTTGACACACTTATCATTCCATTTCACAAAAACTATTTGTCTCAAAAATTAGATTTTTACACATCTTCTTGACTGATACCTTCCCCTCATAAATGACTTAATTTTGTTTCGATGTTCAACGCAGTTATTGTGCAGCATTAAATGTAGTAAACCACTGCACGAAATTTTGAAGAGTTTGCAGAGGTGGAAGTCCATAGCGTATACTTTCCGTACGGTCGATTTTAGTTGCCACAATGTTGAGAATGAAATGTGGACAAGATACCTAAATTTCATATAAAATTTACTGTATAACAATATCTCATTTAATTTAAGTACGACATAGGTGTCGTATGTAATATTGAGAAATATTCCATCTTTCGCGACTGTAATAAAATTTTATTTACACCAGGCGCTTTTGGCTTTATTTTAAAGCACTTCAATCAATGAAAGGTATGGTACATACACAATGGTACTCATGTTCTCTTTCTTGTTTTTGTTCCACAGTCGCAGTTTTACCTATGGTATTGAAATATATTCCTCTTCTGCAACTGTAATAAGCGACTTATTTAGACCAGACGCGTTTCTCTCTTTTGTAGTATCTTCAGTGGACAGTATTTTGTCTCCTCCATTGCCAAGTCACCTTTCGTAGTTTTGTGCTGCGGTAACACAATATTCAACGTTTGTGTCGGCTGATCAGTGTTTTAGCAAATAAATGCTGTTTGTGTGTGCCACACACAAAATTATATTTGACATAGCTCTGAGCACTTCACTGACAGACGGTGTATTCAAGTCCCAATGTTTTTGTAAGTCCACAGTTTTGTTTAATGTATTTTGTCTACTTCCTTTTGATTGATTGAAGTGCTTTAAAATAAAGCCAAACGTGCCCAGTGTAAGTAAAACTTTTGTTACAGTTGCGAAAGGTGGAATATTTCTCAATATTACATACGACACTTATGTGGTACTTAAATTAAATGAAATATATAGGTATCTTGTCCACATTTCATTTCATTCTCAACATTGTGGCAACTAAAATCGACCACACGGAAAGTATACTCTATGGACTTTACCTCTGCAAACTCTTCAAAATTTCGTGCAATGGTTTACTATATTTAATGCTGCATAATAACTGCGTTGAACATCGACGCAAAATTAAGTCATTTATGGGGGGAAGGTATCAGTCAAGAAGATGTGTAAAAATCTAATTTTTGAGACAAATAGTTTTTGTGGAATCGAATGATAGAGTGTCAAAGCAGTCGGAACACCGTGTGTCTGCACAGGCGAGCAGTGCAGTGACAAAATCGCCCACAGCGCGGAATCCGGGGTGCACGTCTCTGTAGCAGCGAAAGGGTTAATGCGGCCGTGGTGGCTTTACTTCATGAACTGCGCGCTCCCCCCTAAACATAAGCTTGCGAACTATGCTATACTATGGCGCTGCTTCTACTGGCGCGTGCGTCGTGTGCAACTGGCAACGCAGCAATCTCCCGCGTCTGGGCGGGCATGTGCGAGCCGCCAAGATAAAAGAGTTGAACTACAGTGACACTCCCGCATCTGCAAAACTCTGCAGTCGTCCGTTAGAGGCCTCTGCGTATGCCATTCCGCATTGCACACTGACCTGCCCGTACGCCAGTCGGTACCAGTAGGGACGGTGCAGTGTGCCTCTGAAGTTGCGTTTTATGACATTATTTGTGTATTGAAGTGTCAGATGGCTCGACGATTGGTAATCAATCCTGCTAATGTATTGCTATTGGTTGAGGTGAAGTTACGAAGAACCCTTCTTTGTGAAGATGGTATTGGTGTAGAAGACGAATCATTCGCATGTTTTCTGGTATCTATTACAGTGCAGAAATATGAGCATAATTTAGAAACAGATACTGTTGTAACACTAACACATAATGATGCTGATAGGGATGATAATGACGAACACCTCATTGCAAACGGTAGTGCTACGGCAAGTGCGGGAAGAGGCTATGGAAGCAGTGACAGTGAATACCAACCGTCTACCACGAAGAAGGTTAAAGTTGCAAGTATCATCACGGCGTTTGATGACAACACACTGGAGAACATGTACGATGTTTATTACGTAAGAGGTTTCGACACATACGACAAGCTTCTGAAAAGATAACCTAAACTGAAGTCTAAAAGCAATATTAAAAACATAATGGATTACGTGGCAAAGAAAAGAGAAGGAAATACAGTTTTTCAACGGAAATCGTAGACTGCTGTTCAAGACCACCAACGAGCGTGTAATGGCGAAATTCGATGAAGCGTGAGAATGCGATTCCGCCGTTCATTATTGGCATTTACAACATTGGGCATTGGACGTAGCCAGAAATCTCGGGTGTACAAACTTTACAGCTTCACTAGGATTTATTAATAATTTGAAAAAGGAGTTTAGGATAACATCACGCCGTATCACTTTGCTCGAAGCACGAAAAGATAAGGATGACGAAGAAGAGCTGATTGAAAGAGCTCAAACGTTTGTTGCTGACGTCAATGAGCATATCACGAGAGAAAACATCGATATTAGTTCTGTATGGAACTGTGATCAGAGTCAGTTCAACTATGAACTTCCTTGTGAAAGAACACTATCCATGACAGGGGAGAGAAACACTGTCGCGATGTTGCAATCAGTTAACTGTGCAACACATAGTTACACGATCGATGTTGCTATATCAATGGACGGACTATTGTCAGACAAACTCTATATTTGCTTCCAAGAGTCCAGTGGAAAGTTTGGGCCCGCGTGTCAAGGGAAATAAACTCCTGGAAATGGAAAAAAGAACACATTGACACCGGTCTGTCAGACCCACCATACTTGCTCCGGACACTGCGAGAGGGCTGTACAAGCAATGATCACACGCACGGCACAGCGGACACACCAGGAACCGCGGTGTTGGCCGTCGAATGGCGCTAGCTGCGCAGCATTTGTGCACCGCCGCCGTCAGTGTCAGCCAGTTTGCCGTGGCATACGGAGCTCCATCGCAGTCTTTAACACTGGTAGCATGCCGCGACAGCGTGGACGTGAACCGTATGTGCAGTTGACGGACTTTGAGCGAGGGCGTATAGTGGGCATGCGGGAGGCCGGGTGGACGTACCGCCGAATTGCTCAACACGTGGGGCGTGAGGTCTCCACAGTACATCGATGTTGTCGCCAGTGGTCGGCGGAAGGTGCACGTGCCCGTCGACCTGGGACCGGACCGCAGCGACGCACGGATGCACGCCAAGACCGTAGGATCCTACGCAGTGCCGTAGGGGACCGCACCGCCACTTCCCAGCAAATTAGGGACACTGTTGCTCCTGGGGTATCGGCGAGGACCATTCGCAACCGTCTCCATGAAGCTGGGCTACGGTCCCGCACACCGTTAGGCCGTCTTCCGCTCACGCCCCAACATCGTGCAGCCCGCCTCCAGTGGTGTCGCGACAGGCGTGAATGGAGGGACGAATGGAGACGTGTCGTCTTCATCGATGAGAGTCGCTTCTGCCTTGGTGCCAATGATGGTCGTATGCGTGTTTGGCGCCGTGCAGGTGAGCGCCACAATGAGGACTGCATACGACCGAGGCACACAGGGCCAACACCCGGCATCATGGTGTGGGGAGCGATCTCCTACACTGGCCGTACACCACTGGTGATCGTCGAGGGGACACTGAATAGTGCACGGTACATCCAAACCGTCATCGAACCCATCGTTCTACCATTCCTAGACCGGCAAGGGAACTTGCTGTTCCAACAGGACAATGCACGTCCGCATGTATCCCGTGCCACCCAACGTGCTCTAGAAGGTGTAAGTCAACTACCCTGGCCAGCAAGATCTCCGGATCTGTCCCCCATTGAGCATGTTTGGGACTGGATGAAGCGTCGTCTCACGCGGTCTGCACGTCCAGCACGAACGCTGGTCCAACTGAGGCGCCAGGTGGAAATGGCATGGCAAGCCGTTCCACAGGACTACATCCAGCATCTCTACGATCGTCTCCATGGGAGAATAGCAGCCTGCATTGCTGGGAAAGGTGGATATACACTGTACTAGTGCCGACATTGTGCATGCTCTGTTGCCTGTGTCTATGTGCCTGTGGTTCTGTCAGTGTGATCATGTGATGTATCTGACCCCAGGAATGTGTCAATAAAGTTTCCCCTTCCTGGGACAATGAATTCACGGTGTTCTTATTTCAATTTCCAGGAGTGTAGAAATGCGGTGCCCTACAAATGTCGTCGTCGATGCAAGTGTGAGTGGGAAGATGACGAAACAACATCTGAAGACGCTTTTTCTGTCAGTTTTGAATTCACATTTGTCGAGAAAGTCATTAGTACTTTGTGACTCCTGGTCTGGACATAATGATGAACGAGTACTACTGGAAGCATCTGGCGGAAAACATGTAGATTTAAAAATCAGTCCGCCTAAAACTACAAAATATGCACAACCTCTGGATGTGTATTTCTTCAGGCAATATAAAATATATGCCAAGCGAATAACAGACTTCATTAAACTACGTTCCAGTAATAAGCAGCCGAAATTGCACGACAGATTGTTCATCATGAATATGCATTCAGTCAATCAGTTATCTGCGGGAGTATACAGACCAATGCTTCGTTACGCGAGGCAGAACGCTGGCTACGATATTGGTGAACCAGTGACCAACTTCAAAAGTGTCATTGACGTGACGTTCAACACTGATATTATAGAATGTGCAAATACGCCATGCGATCAACTTGCATTTCTTCACTGTGCGTTTTGCAGTCATTCGTATTGCTCTGAGCATTTTATTGACATTCCGCATTTACATTTGTAGTTAAGATTGCTGCATTGCGTATGGCGTCTACAATTACATCTACAGTGATATCTAGAGCATGACTGCAGAGTTTTGCAGAAAAACGACACCCACCAGTACACTCAGAGGTACATAATGGTCCTGTAACCAAACGTTCATACAGATCTGTTTGTTCAAGCCCAAGTACTTTCATGGTGAGTGAGATATAACGAACTTGCCTCTGACGTTGTTCAGAAATATACGATACTAACAACCGATAAAATATTAGCCCCGCTACTATAATAAATGCAAACAAACAAAATAACAGTGTACAACGAAAGAGACCACAGTATAGCAAACGGCCTGAGATATTGCAGCTTAGTGTAAGTGCTTGGTGCGAAATTCTGGCAACCGCAGCGGCTACAGGTCTCGTAGGGCTGCCTGAACGCCTTACTCGTGGGATTCACTCCATTACTTCCTTCATAGTTGTCAATCCTGCAGTAATTTGGAGCAGACTATGGAGCGCCCAGGAACGCGGCTGGAATGCTGGAGGTAGCTCTCAGGAGCCACGTGCTACGCCGAACCGTCGAAGCGGAAGTCGACGTCGCCAGCAGGCGAAGCAACAGCCTGCAGCGCCCGCCAGAGCGCAGACTTGCCCCATTTCCCGATATCGTCTCCCGCCCACCCCCCTCACGGCCACATCCCCCCCCCCTCCCCAACCAAGCAGCCGCCAACGTGGCGCGCAAGTTGTGCCGCTGCCTTTCTCACTCCGCGTGATTTGTTCCCAAGGGGCGGCTGAGCATTTCGCACGTCGGCATAACGTAATACGTATAATGAGTGGTACTTGCGCGGAGATTTTCTGGCGCATGTACGGGGTGGGCAATATAGAACTAGCCCGCAGAATACTTCATGCACCTAAAGACAAGCAACACAACTTACATCATCTGCTCCTGGGACGGATCATGTACACTACTGGCCATTAAAATTGCTGCACCACGAAGATGTGCTACAGACGCGAAATTTAACCGACAGTAAGAAGATGCTGTGATATGCAAATGAATAGCTTTTCAGAGCATTCACACAAGGTCGGCGCCGGTGGCCACACCGATAACGTGCTGACATGAGGAACGTTTCCAACCGATTTCTCATACACAAATAGCAGTTGACCGGCGTTGTCTGGTGAAACGTTGTTGTGATGCCTCGTGTAAGGAGGAGAAATGCGTACCATCACGTTACCGACTTTGATAAAGGTCGGATTGTAGCCTATCGCGATTGCGGTTTATCGTATCGCGACATTGCTGCTCGCGTTGGTCGAGATCCACTGACTGTTAGGCCGGTATTACACTATCAAATTTCTTTGTCAAATATCTTTGTCCAATATCTTTGTCAAAGATATTTGATGGTGTAATAGGGAACTTTGTCAAATGTTGTCCAATATTTGATCAAATCTAGGGCCTCGCTGTAGATTTGATCAAAGAAGTCGCTTGTCTTCTGTTTACCGCAATGTGACATGTTACCATATGGAGCTCTAGCATCGTTGCATTCTGTCGTCTGTAGTGTTTTTATAAACATTGCCGGTAAATACAATTGGTGTTTGCTGACAACTACGAAATTAATAGAGATGTATGAAGCTGATGAGGCGCTTTACAACGTGAGGCACGCTGAATACAAAAATAGATTACGAAGATTGAAGACCTGACCTGACCTAACCTAATATAACCTAACCTAACCCTCTCCTGTAGCAAGGAATCGGAGTGTTACAGTGTGCATGCCTTCTGCAGATGTAGCAGTTCTTAAGTGAATATTGTGGTTTGTGATATGAGGATACACTTCATTGAGCACATACAGGAAGGTATTCTCATCCATTCTTAAGTAATTGATGTACGACTTGACGTCCTCCACTATAAGCTTACGTAACAAGTTTTGTTGAATGCTTTTGTCGTGTTGTCGTAAAACCCACGGCTTCACCCAGGTATGTTTCCTTTCCCCCCCCCCCCTCTTCTCTTCCACATGTGCACACAGTGCAATTGTGGTACATGCAACTGCTGTGGTTAATAACAAGTTGCTGTTGTCAGCCATCTTGAACTTTGACGAAAAATATGATGACAGTGTAATACCACTTCTTATCGTACGTCAAAGATATTTGTCAAATATATTTGACGGAATATTTGATGACACCTGATGAAATCTTTGACAAACAAATTTGACAGTGTAATACCGGCCTTAGCAGAATATGGAATCGGTGGGTTCAGGAGGGTAATACGGAACGCCGTGCTGGATCCCAACGGCCTCGTACCACTAGCAGTCGAGATGACAGGCATCTTAATATCATGGCTGTAACGGATCGTGCAGCCACGTCTCGATCCCTGTGTCAACAGATGGGGACGTTTGCAAGACAACAATCATCTGCACGAACAGTTCGATAACGTTTGCAGCAGCGTGGACTATCAGCTCGGAGACCATGGCTGCGGTTACCCTTGACGCTGCATCACAGACAGGAGCGCCTGCGATGGTGTACTCAACGACGAACCTGGGTGCACGAATGGCAAAACGTCATTTTTTCGGATGAATTCAGATTCTGTTTACAGCATCATGATGGTCGCATCCGTGTTGAAGGTGCATGGGCAGCTGTACCTGTACACGCCATCCAAGCTCTGACTCAATGCCCAGGCGTATCAAGGTCGTTATTATGGCCACAGGTGGTTGTTCTGGGTACTGATTTCTCAGAATCTATGCTCCCAAATTGCGTGAAAATGTAATCACATGTCATTTCTAGCGTAATATATTTGTCCAATGAACACCAGTTTATCATCTACATTTCTTCTTGGTGCAGCAATTTTAATGGCCAGTAGTGTACTTGGTGTCACCTGTCTTCAGATGCATGAAATCTTTCCCGCGCCAGTTTTATTCTGCCTACCCTGTATATACAGGGTGTGCAAAGGTTAAATGCTCACACCGACGTGGAACTACAAAAAATATAGAGGGTATTTTGGTGGGAATAGCAAATATTTCGGGAGGTGATAGTATATGCTAATTCGAATAAAACATTCCATGTAACATGTTGAGCCGTGTCGGCTCTTAACGATACAGTGCATGGGTTGGATTGTTTTGGGGAAGAGACGAAACTGCGAGGTCATCGGTCTCATTGGATTAGGGAAGGATGGGGAAGGAAGTCGGCTGCGCCCTTTCAAAGCAACCATCCTTGAATTTGCCTGGAGCGATTTAGGGAAATCACGGAAAACATAAATCAGGATGGCCGGACACGGGATTGAACCGTCGTCCTTCCGAATGCAAACCCAGTGTGCTAACCACTGCGCCACCCTAGCTCGGTGATACAGTGCATGGTTACGCTCTTGGCTGTTACCCAGGGGTTTCGCGCGTGACGCCCGAGAGAGAGGCCTTGCATGAAGAGTTCCGAGCCTTTTACAGCCGTAACTCGCGCAGTGGATTTCTGAATGGTGATCAAGAAAGTAGTTTCCAGCTGGCAACTAGATCTCCGCACAGTGAGCCAACTGTATTAAACCTTGCAAAACAGTGTTCTTTTTAGTTTCCTTACGTCACTTAATTAGCAATTCGAAGTCGGAATTACAAAGTTCAAAACGGCCGATCGCATTTGACGGATCAAAAATTATAAATTTAGCGGATTCGAGTAAAGTATTGTGAGGTCGCCGATAACGAATTAAACGTCGAAATAGCCACATTGAAATCTTTTATTCGATATTTTACGTTCTTCAATTGATATGATAGTTATAATCGTCGCCTGTGTCTTTACTGCTTTCAGAAAGGTTGATCTCGTGTTGTGCATCAGGAGATGGCTGGGAAAGTAGATCTTTTACCACAAGTGGAATCTATTTATCTGATTCAATTGTAATATTATGTTCTTTCAAGATGAATGAATCCGAATATGCCAGAAGCTGATGGAATGCGTCACGCATCGTTTTCTCGCGGGAATATTTGCGTCTATGATCTTCTCAGTAACGTTGGCCATCCTTATTCTGAGCTTCCCTCTTGTCTTCCGATAGCCAAGCAATCGGCAGAAGCAGCTTCGATTATCGTATATCCGTGCATCAAAACTATGTAGACTGATATGAGCATCGGGCATGATTGCAGAATATTGTGAATCTGGTGAAGTTTACACCCGACTGTCGAGAAACGTACGTTTCTTCGGAGTTCTTGATACATATGTTCTAGTTCTAAGCTTCTCTGTGCACTATTTGAATAGTCGTGCAGAATTTTGCGACAAATATATTACTGCTCAGGGAAATTTTAATACTGTAAAAAAGAAAAAATAATTTGCCAATTCGCGAAAAAATTATAATCATAATTCCAAATAGCTCCCCAAGAATTCTATAGCAAACCCTAATGACAATTTTCCTGCAGATGATAGGTTATGAGATAATTGCAATAACGGCGACCTATTCTTATCGTGTGGCACTGCCACATGATACAAAAATGACCGTTCACTAAAAACTTGCAAATACGTGCAGGCAAATACATTTGAACGCGTTAACTATACTATTAAGCTAGTAAGAGAGCCATTTACGAGAGTGGAGCCAATAATTTCGGATAATGTCGGAAGTAGTATAGTATTAAGTCGATATACATCATTACACCAGTTAGAAATGTCATAAACATACCCTCTGGACTGCTACCATCTCATTTTATCCCGATGTGGCAGAATCTGATAAAAATGTAATTAAATTATAAAAAATGAGCAACAAAGAGATATTATTTCATTATATAAATAAGAGCACAGCTCTATATTTAAATATGTTGAATTGGAAGTTGTGATACCTGTGGATACAGTCCTAGAGTACCATCATTTAGATCCGAATCGCAGCGTTAAATAAACTGGCTTCCTACGGAGTATTTTTTTTTGCAGAACTGTTCTCTATTGTTTTAAGTTTTGCTAAGCAGTTGTGGCAGTACCTTGTATCTCTTATTTTGTGTAGGAGGCGATGGCATATGAATTGTTCGTCGGATCCAGTGTAGAAGATCTGTCGCCGTGAAGTTATATGGACTTTATTTCCTTGTTACATAATTATTTTTTCCGTAAGGCTCTTTTGCGGCACAACTAGAAATAATTTCTAATATGCATTTTCTCTTCTGTAACTCACTTTTTATTTCACTTCATGGAAGTACACTCTTCTAACATTAACTTCAGAAAAGAATGCACAGCAGCAGTTCTACATAATACGAGACCACAATGCCTTCCATCTGCATATTGCCTCGCTGACAGCCCGTGACGGCTACCTGGCCTCATATCACCACAGCAGGAAGCGCTCAACTCAGAGATATACCTATCCTGCTCAAAGACTACTCGTAATTCATTCTTAATCTGTGACAGCACGGTTCTCTCTCTCGTCCTCACTTTCAAGTTCAATATATCTATACCATGTGATCAAAAGTATCCGGACACCCCCAAAAACAAATGTTTTTCATATTAGGTGTATTGTGTTGTCACCTACTGCCAGGTACTCCATATCAGCGACCTCAGTAGTCATTAGACATCGTGAGGGAACAGAATGGAGTGCACCGCAGAACTCACGGACTTCGAACGTGGTCAGGTGATTGGGTGTGATTCGTGTCATACGTCTGTACGCGACGTTTCCACACTCCCGAACATCCCTAGGTTCACTGTTTCCGAGGTGATAGTGAAGTGGAAACGTGAAGGTGCACGTACAGCACAAAAGCGTACAGGCCGACCTCGTCTGTTGACTGACACAGACCGCCGACACTTGAAGAGGGTCGTAATGTGTAATAGGCAGACATCTATCCAGACCATGACACAGGAATTCCAAACTGCATCAGGATCCACTGTATGTACTATGACAGTTAGCCTGGAGTTGAGAACACTTGGATTTCATGGTCGAGCGGCTACTCGTAAGCCACACATCACTCCGGTAAATGAGAAATTACGCCTCACTTGGTGCAAGGAAAGTAAACATTGGACGACTGAACAGTGGAAAAACGTTGTGTGGGGTGACGAATCACGGTACACAATTTGGCGATCCATGGCAGAATGTGGGTATAAAGAACGCCCAGTGAACGTCATCTGCTAGCGTGTGTAATTCCAACAGTAAAATTCGGAGGCGGTGGTGTTATTGTGTAGTCGTGTTTTTCTTGGAGGGGGCTTGCACCCCTTGTTGTTTTGCGTGGCACTATCACATCATTGGCCTACATTCATGTTTTAAGGACCTTCTTGCTTTCCACTGTTGAAGAGCAATTCGGGGATGGCGATTGCATCTTTCAACACGATCGAGCACCTGTTCATAATGCACTGCTTGTGGCGGAGTGGTTACACGACAATAACATACCTGTAATGGACTGGCCTGCACTGTCCTGACCTGAATCCTACAGAACACCTTTGGGATGGTTTTGAACGCCGACTTCGTGCCACCCTCACCGACCGTCTTCGATACCTCTCCTCAATGCAGCACTCCGTGAAGAATGGGCTGCCATTCCCCAAGAAACCTTCCAGCACCTGATTGAACGTATGTCTGCGAGAGTGGAAGCTGTCATCAAGGCTAAGAGTGGGCCAACACATTATTGAATTTCGCCATTACCGATGGAGGGCGCCACGAACTTTTAAGTCATTTTCAGCCAGGTGTCCGGATACATTTCATCACGTAGTGTATACACTATTTCACATTACTTCATTACATTTCACAGAGAAAATGAAAGTAATTGAGGGAAGAACAGCGAAGACAATTTGTTCTTCAGGTCCAATAATTATTTCTTGTCATTGCAACCTAAAATCCCCCTTCACCGAAAACCAGGCAGGATCGCTGTCATATATTATACCGGCCCCACAAACAGTGTCTGACAAACGTTTCGTTGTCCGATTGACGGTTTATCATTAACTTGAGACTGGAATGAAAGTGCATCATTGGCCAAATATACGCCAGTGCAATCTATACAAGATTTCACGGGGCTAAAGTCGGAACGCTCACTTTTTTTTTTTCTCTTCCGTCCAGGCTTTTTAGCAAGGTGGCCCACCTTGCACCGTCTCGACTACCAGCGGAAAAATCGTGCAGATACCTTCAGAGCAGTGTGTGGCCCAGTGCACGAGTGCGCGTCCGCAGGTGAAGTTGACAGCCGCACATGGGGCGGACGAATCATCAGGTCTCGGGAAGCGGCGAAAGGAAGATTTGTGTACCAGTTGTCTCTTGGTACAGCCCCTATTCAACCTAATACACACGCCAAAGAAAGTTTTGCATCAAACCGGTTCCTAGAACTCCTGAAGATAAAGGTTGACTGTGGATACTGTATCACAGACACGGTCCCTTTGACTGTTCAGAGATGCCACTAAATACGCCCAAAGATGTAAACAACCATGCATGAGCAACGTCTATTAGACGGATGGGGTCCGACAGCCGATCATTTCCAGTCATTCCACCAGGAAGGAGGTACGCGGCTCGTGTTGTCTGTAGTTCAACCATGCCTAGACGGTCAATGCCGCAGTTCGATCGCGTCCGCATTGTTACTTTGTGCCAGGAGGGGCTCTCAGCAAGGGAAGTGTCCTGGCGTCTCGAAGTGAACCAAAGCGATGTTGTTCGGACATGGAGGAGATACAGAGAGACAGGAACTGTCGATGACATGCCTCGCTCAGGCCGCCCAAGGGCTACTACTGCAGTGGATGACCGCTACCTACGGATTATGGCTCGGAGGAACCCTGACAGCAACGCCACCATGTTCAGTAATGCTTTTCATGCAGCCACGGGACGTCGTGTTATGGCTCAAACTGTGCGCAATAGGCTGCACGACGGGCAACTTCACTCTCGACGTCCATGGCGAGGTCCATCTTTGCAACCACGACTCCATGCGGCGCGGTTCAGATGGGCCCAACGACATGCCGAATGGACCGCTCAGGATTGGCATCAGGTTCTCTTCACCGACGAGTGTCGCGTATGCCTTTAACGAGACAATCGCCGGAGACGTGTTGGGAGGCAACCCGGTCAGGCTGAACGCCTTAGACACACTGTCGAGCGAGTGTAGCAAGGACGGAGGTTCCCTGTTGTTTGGGGTGGCATTATGTGGGGCCGACGTACTCCGCTGGTGGTCATGGAAGGCGCCGTAACGGCTGTACGATACGTGAATGCCATCCTCCGACCAATAGTGCAACCACATCGGCAGCATATTGGCGAGGCATTTGTCTTCATGGACGACAATTCGCGCCCCCATCGTGCGTATCTTGTGACTGACTCTCTTCGGGATAACGACATCGCTCAACTAGAGCGGCCAGCATCTTCTCCAGACATGAACCCTATCGAACATGCCTGCGATAGATCGAAAAGGGCTGTTTATGAACTACGTGACCCACCAGCGACACTGAAGCATCTACGCCGAATCGCCGTTGAGGAGTGGGACAGTCTGGACCGACAGTGAGTGCCTTGATGAACTTGTGGGTAGTATGCCACGACGAATACAAGCACGCATGAATGCAAGAGGACGTGCTACTGGGTATTAGAGGTACCGGTGTGTACAGTAATCTGGACCACCACATCTTAAGGTCTCGCTGATGGTGGTACAACATGCAATGTGTGGTTTTAATGAGCAATAAAAAGGGCGGAAATGATGTTTATGTTGATACCTATTCAAATTTTCTGTACTGGTTCCAGAACTCTCGGAACCGAGGTGATGCAAAACTTTTTTGATGTGTGTAAAACTAAAGTTGGTGAGAACGTTTCAGAACATCACCTGTTGTGCACTTGGGCTGCGGAGCCGACTTTAACAAACAGTCCATTCTGTTTAGTGCTTTTGCCGGATTTCACTCCTCATTGAGTTGCAGTCGGATGCTTTTTTCTTTTCATTTTTTTTTTTACCTACTGTTTGTTATCGGCTCCGACGTACTTGAAAAGACTTGATTGTTTATTCATTAATGTAAATTGGTTCCCCTGTTAATTTGTTCTCGTTACCGCGGATCGGAATTAAGTGTTTCGGGATAGGTTTAAATTCGTCATTTGTTAGCTTGAATAACAGGGTGGATGTGGAGAATAGATCTCAGTGGTACACCTGGTCAGACCTTGCTCAGCTAGTGCATTCGGTTTTAAGATTTTTATTATGTGAATGTTAGAGCTCGTCCTAGTTAATGTTGTACCTTTGCTTAGTTCTGCCAGATTAGCATTGCTTCTTGTAAGTTTTAGCCGTATTGCATTACGCTTGTACCAGAACTTGTTCTTGTTGCTGGTTTATTATCGGGGAGTCAGTACCTATTGCCGTCAGATACAGCTTATTCTTATGCGTATTTGTGGGGTTTAGATTCATTATTAGTATCAATTTATCGTGTCGGACCTACTTTAGCACGGTCTATAGTTCAATTCTTTTCTCTTGGCGGCTCGCGCATGCCCGCCCAGACGCTGGAGATTGCTGCGTTGCCAGTTGCACACGACGCACGCGCCGATAGAAGCAGCGCCATAGTATAGCATAGTTCGCAAGCTTACGTGTAGGGGGGAGCGTGCAGTTCATGAAGTAAAGCCACCACGGCCGCATTAACCCTTTCGCTGCTACAGAGACGTGCTCCCTGCATTCCACGCTGTGGGCGATTTTGCCACTGCACTGCTCGCCTGTGCAGACACATTGTGTTCCAACTGCTTTGACACTCTTTATCATTCGATTCCACAAAAACTATTTGGCTCAAGAATTAGATTTTTACCTATCTTCTTGACTGAACCCTCCCCCCATAAATCATTTAATTTTGTTTCGATGTTCAACGCAGTTATTATGCAGCATTAAATATAGTAAACCTTTGCACGAAATTTTGAAGAATTTGCAGAGGTAAAGTCCATAGAGTATACTTTCTGTATGGTCGATTTTAGTTGCCACAATGTTGAGAATGAAATGTGGACAAGATACCTATATATTTCATTTAATTTAAGTACCACATAAGTGTCGTATGTAATATTGAGAAATATTCCACCTTTCGCGACTGTAACAAAAGTTTTACTTACACTGGGCACGTTTGGCTTTATTTTAAAGCACTTCAATCAATCAAAAGGAAGTAGACAAAATACATTAAACAAAACTGTGGACTTACAAAAACATTAGGACTTGAATATACCGTCTGTCAGTGAAGTGCTCAGAGCTATGTCAAATATAATTTTGTGTGTGGCACACACAAACAGCATTTATTTGCTAAAACACTGATGTGCCAACACAAACGTTGAATATTGTGGTACCGCAGCACAAAACTACGAAAGGTGACTTGGCAATGGAGGACACAAAATACAGTCCTCTTATGATGCTTCAAAAGAGAGAAACGCGTCTGGTCTAAATAAGTCGCTTATTACAGTTGCAGAAGAGGGATATATTTCAATACCATTGGTAAAACTGCGACTGTGGAAAAAAAAAACCAAGAAATAGAACATGAATACCATTGTGTATGTACCATACCTTTCACCGATGGAAGTGCTTTAAAATAAAGCCAAACGCGCCGTGTGTACATAAAACTTTTATTACAGTCGCGAAAGACGGAATATTTCTCAATATTACATACGACACCTATGTGGTACTTAAATTAAATGAGATATTGTTATACAGTAAATTTTATATGAAATTTAGGTATCTTGTCCAGATTTCATTCTCAACATTGTGGCAACTAAAATTGACCATACGGAAAGTATACGCTATGGACTTCTACCTCTGCAAACTCTTCAAAATTTCGTGCAATGGTTTACTACATTTAATGCTGCACATCAAAACAAAATTAAGTCATTTATGGGGGGAAGGTATCAGGCAAGAAGATGTGTAAAAATCAAATTTTTGGGCCAAATAGTTTTTGTGAAATCGAATGATAAGTGTGTCAAAGCAGTGGGAACACCATGTGTCTGCACAGGCGAGAAGTGCAGTGATGACAAAATCGCGCACAGCGCGGAACGCGGGGAGCACGTGTCTGCAGCAGCGAAAAAGTTAATGAAGAGGCAAAGCACTAGAAATTTAATTCAAATGAATAAAATTCGTGAAGTAAGGCACTCCAATATTGTTTTTAAATAAAGAAAATATTAAGCACCACACAAGGTTTGAACTCATAACCTTTTACTTGGCAGCCCAACACCTAACCGTTCCGCTACCTCAACTCATTGAAAATGTAACTCCATAAGGACTCTAACACCTCACGCAACTACTTATAAACACTGTTGGTATGACTATGAATTACTCACGCTTCGTCGAAGTACAATAGGAAATAAACAATTACCGCTGTTCTTTATTGCGAAAAAGCAGTTCGTGAGATTGAAACAAACACCTTTCCTTGCTATCGCCTGAATTAGGAGTCTTATTGCTTGTTTGGTTTAATTAATTAATAGAATATGAAGCAATTGGTATAAAGAATGCTTTTTCCAAACTTTCTGTAAAAGAAAGTTTGCTATCAAGACATTGCTTTTGTTCTATTACATTATTTGTGACTGAACGTTTCTAACACTCAAGACACTCGTCCGTGCTCTGCACTGCTGTCGAGATCTGGCAACGTCGTTCTCTGTTCATTGGCTGACTGTGTTTTGTGACGTCAGATGCGCAGAACGAACCTAAACTCGGCCGCCAAGATATATGACGCGCACTTTAGTGCGGCATCTCGATGTGGCATGGACTCAACAATCGTTGGAAGTCCCTTGCGACATAGTGAGCCATGCTGCCTCTATATCCGTCCATAATTGCAAAGCAATACTGGCACGGGATTTTGTGTAAGAACTGACCTCTCCATTAAGCCCCATAAATGTACGATGGGATTCTTGTTGGGTGATTGGATGTGCAAATCATTCGCTCAAACTGTCCAGAATGTTCTTCAAATAAATCACTAACTCTTGTGGTCCAGTGACATGGCGCATTGTCATCCATAAAGAATCCATCGTTGCTTGGGAAAATAAAGTCTGTGAATAATCATTTCCATACAATGCTCGGTTCAGTTGGACCATAGGTACTAGTCCATTCCACGTAAACACAGCACACACCATTATGGAGCCAGCACCAGCCAGCACAATGACAACTTGGGCCCATGGCTTCAACGGGTCTGAGCCACACTCGAATCTTACCATCAGCTCTTACCAACTGAAATCGGATGGATGGATGGATGCAGAGGGTCGTATGGGTGCACGACGGCAAGGTCTTCAGCGCCCGCTCAGTAACAGATTGAGACGGGTGTCAAGAAAAGACTCAGAACAGTTAGATAAAATATAACGTAAAACGTAACACGCTTGGAAAAATATGGGCCTACCCACACCGAAGCGTGGGACGAAGCATGCCGCCAGCAGTATAATATGGACAACACAGGAAGAAAGTGGTAGGGAGAGCTAAAACAATATACCAGATAGAAGTGGCTGGTTGACCGCAAGGAAAAAGGGAGGAGCCAGCCACTGTGCAATACACTAAAACCTCCAGCCTAAAAGTTTAGGCCAGAGTCCAGACGCATCACAAAACTTTAAAACCCTAGACACACACGTCTCATCATTAGCTAAAACACAGGGCAGAGCCCCATCAACTTGTGCTTCTGCCCTTGCATCACGGTATAAAATGCAGTCTGTTAAAATGTGGCGGACAGAGATGTGCACACCACAAGCATCACAAAACGAGGGATCCTCGCGCCGTGATAGAAAGCTATGTGTGAGAGGACAGTGCCCAATCCGAAGACGAGTGGGTGAGGGTCACTTCTTCCCGCCTGAGGAACCGGCAGGAGGAACGCCACGGCCGAATTGCTGACTTCACCAAACGCAGTTTGTTGGCCGTCACCGCCAGCCATTCTTCCTCCCACAACTCCATGCACTTCTTGTGGAGTACAGAAATGACAGACTGCAAGGGAATAGGACACTGGACCACATCCTGCTCTCTGCAGGCTTCCTTGGCAGCCCGATCGGCCTGTTCACTGCCCATATTCCTACATGACCAGGCACCCAGCAGAAGGACACCTCCTTACCCCGCCGTTGGAGCAGGTACAGTTGGTCATATATCAGCTGGACCATCTCCTCAGTTGGGTACAGATTCTGAAATGATTGTAAGGCACTAAGAGAATCGGAGCAGAGGAGAAATCGATTGCCCCGAACACGATTCATCCGCTCCAGTGCCTTCAGGATCGCGTGGAGCTCCGCTGCGAAAACGGTATATTCATCAGGGAGGCGAATCCGGGTAACATGATCAGGGAACACTACAGAACAGCCAAGGAAATTCTCCTGTTTGGAGCCATCAGTGTAAACGACGGTAACACCGTGATGCACATCTAAAATGTTAAAAAACAAAGATGAAATCTGGTGTACTATCTTTCTTAAGACTAGTCAAATCTAAAATAAGTCTGGGTCACCGGAGGAGCCAAGGTGGACAGTTCATAGCATTCTTTTTTATCTTAAGTTCGTTTGTGTGTGCTATTATGGGAGCAGTCTAAATGTACGTTCTGCTCCTGTGAATGCTCTGATCAGGCAAGATCAACAAGCTTACTCGGGCCCATCTAACCAGGTCACGGTCTTACAGTCGACTAGGGTCCAACTGATATGGTCACGAGCCCAGGTAAGCCGCTGCAAAAGATGTCGTGCTGTTAGCGACGGCAGTCGCATCGCTCTTCCGTTGCCACAGCCCACTAACGTCAAATTTCGTCGTACATTTAACATTGATTTCTGCGGTTAATTCACTTAGTGTTGCTTGTCTGTTAGTGCTGACAACTCTACGCCTATGCGGCTACCGTTGTTGAGAGATAATGCCTGGACTCTGGTATTCTCGGCGCAATCTTGACACTGTAAATCTCGGAATATTGAGTTCCGTGATGTCGGCCATTGTGACCGAGCAGTTCTAGGCGCTGCAGTCTGGAACCGCGCGACCGCTACGGTCACAGGTTCGAATCCCGCCTAGGGCATGAATGTGTGTGATGTCCTTAGGTTAGTTAGGTTTAAGTAGTTCTAAGTTCTAGGTGACTGATGACCTCAGAAGTTGAGGCCCATAGTTCTCAGAGCCATTTGAACCAGTTCCCTGACGATTTCCGAAATGGAATGCCCCATGCTTGTATCTGCAACGACCATGCCGTGTTCGAAGTCTGTTGATTCCCATTGTGCGACCATAATCACGTCGGGAACCTTTTCTCATGAATCATCTGAGTACAAATGACAGCTCCCGCAAAGCGCTCACCTTTTATACCTTGGGTATGCAGTACTTCTGCCATCTGTATATGTGCGTATCGGTATCCCATGACTTTTGTCGCCTCAGTGTATACTCACAGTTAAATGAAACATTATTTTGCCAATTACATTGTAACAGCGATGTGCTTCACGACGTATACAAAAAGTTACGAGGATCACTCCAAAAGAAATGCACTATTCTTTTAAAAAAATCCGTCTTTTATTCTACATGTTTCAAAGTCTTACAGTGTGTAGATACATCCTTTAGGAACACTATTTTCATTTCTCCACATAATTTCCATCCCTCTCAACTGCCTTACGCCATCTTGGAACCAGCGCCTGTATACCCGCACAGTAAAATTCTGGACCAACCTGTTGGGACCACTGTTTGGCAGCGTGCAAAAGGGAGTCATCATCTTCAAACCTTGTTCCACGAAGAGAGTCTTTCAGTTCGCCAAAGAGATGATAGTCATATGGAGACTGTAAGGCGGAGGTTTCAGTGTTGTCCATCCGAATTTTGTGATCGCTTCCATGGTTTTTTGACTGACATGTGGCTGTGCGTTGTCGGGCAGCAGCAAAACGTCCTGCTTTTGCCGATGTGGTCGAACACGACTCAGTCGAGCTTGAAGTTTCTTCAGTGTCGTCACCTATGCTTCAGAATTTATGGTGGTTCCACTTGGCATGATGTCCACAACCAAGAGTCCTTCGGAATCGAAAAACACCGTAGCCATGACTTTTCCAGCAGAAGGTGTGGTTTTGAATTTTTTTTTTCTTGGGTGAATTTGCATGATGCCACTCCATTGATTGCCTCTTCGTCTCTGGTGAAAAATGATGGGGCCATGTTTCACCACCTGTCACAATTCTTCCACGAAATTCATCTCCACCATTCTTGTACTGTTCCGAAAGTTCGCTGCATAACGGTTTTCTTGTTTCTTTGTGAGCCACTGTCAACATCCAGGGAACCCACCTGGCACAAACCTTTTTTAACGCCGACACTTTCAGTATTCTGCAAACACTTCCTTCCCCTATCCCAACGTAGCGTGACAGTTCGCTGACTGTGATGTCTCTGTCAGCAGTCACCAATTCGCTAACTCTCTGCACATTGTCTGGAGTGTGTGCAGTACGATGCCTGCCGCTGCGAGGACAATCCTCAATATTGCCGTGCCCGCTTTCATCACGTAACCTGCTTGCCCACCGACTAACCGTACTGCGATCGACAGCAGCATCTCCATACACCTTTTTCAACTTCTTGCGGATGTTTCACACTGCCTCGTTTTCACAGAACAGGAATTCTATGACAGCACGTTGCTTCCGACGAACGTCAAGTGTAGCAGCCATCTTGAAGACATGCTGTGGCGGCGCCACTCACGGGAACAGGTTGAACTGAGTTTGAAAACAAATGGGAAGGATGTATCTACACACTGTACAACTTTCACACATGCAGAATGAAAACTGTATTTTTACAAAAATAGTGTGCATTTCTTATGGAGTGACCCTCGTATATTGAAACTACAACAAAACCAGTATTTTTTGCACACAATCTGTTCCTCAACACAAGAAACTAATAGCTGACAATAAGGTCGGAAGAAGCATATAGTTTACGCTGACGTCACTAAATGTCGGGTAGTGCTGGAGGAACGAATCTTATAGCAGTGGTACAAATTAGGAAGACCTCATCCCTATAAACTGCCGATGTTAGTTCATTCCTTCTGAAATCCCATTATCGTAGATTTATCCTCAAATTGTGTTTCGATGTTAGGTACCTGACGGACAGCAATATCACTCTAGCTAATGTTGTTTGGAGCGCGGAACGGCTTAACGCCGAGTAGGTACTCGACTTGATTGTCACGGTAACGGGCGAAGATGATGGTGAATAATGATTGCGACCCCAGTCGGCATTAACGCAGAGGGCAACGTGCCATCAAATTACAATGCGAGGCTGACAACCTACGCAGCCGATGCCTGCTAAAAGCCGATTACGGACGCCCCTGGCACGGCAGGGACGCGCGCGCAGCTGGTGTACATAATTTGGCCGGCGCGCTAGCAGGTAGTACTAGTCCCCGGGGAAATCTGACGCCGCCACTCGGACCGGCAATGCGGGCACCGCCTGCGTCCCTTTAAACAAGCGGCACAGCCACTGCGTTGAGGCCATCTACGTGTTGCGCGAGCGCCTCCAGCGGCCACGAACAAGCGCCCGTGTTCACCAGGCTACCACCTAAAGGAGACGCCACAGCTAGCTCACTGCACGCGTAACAACTTAAGGGGACTGGCCCGTCAACACAAGGACAAAATCTCGACAAACTTGTTAGTTTTGTAAATAGTGTAGCTCAGAGCATAAGACTTGTAAGTCCGTGTAAGGCTTATCATATTTTAAGAGATGGTTGGTTCAAATGGCTCTGAGCACTATGCGACTTAACTTTTGAGGTCATCAGTCGCCTAGAACTTAGAACTAATTAAACCAAACTAACCTAAGGACATCACACACATCCATGCCCGAGACAGGATTCGAACCTGCGACCGTAGCGACCGCTCGGTTCCAGACTGCAGCGCCTAGAACTGCACGGCCACTCCGGCCGGCTTTTAAGAGATATTTTGGGAACAATCTGATGTGGGAACTACAACTTCTGGTCTCAAACATTTTTGTCTTGCTAATGAAATGAAGCACGTTAATTCTAATAAATGAAAAGCACTCGTTTGCTTTTGTCCTACAATATTACTTTCATTGTTAACCGGTTTTCGGCTTACAAGGCCATCTTCAAACGTATACTGACAAGGGAAACTCCCCATCGCACTTTAATCCTTGACACCACATCATAACTGAAGCACAGCAGAACATACAGCACACCTATTTTCAAAGCGTTTAGTCGTACCAGAACAGTTTTTGGTATCCGTTCACATAAAGATGTTGGAAGTCTCAGTTGGGTTATAAGTCCTAGCGTGTAATTAATTCTCTAATGATCTTGCGTCACTAACACGTTAAAGACTAGAAAGTCAAGAAAAATAATTAAGAACAAAAGTCTGTTTTTAACAGAGTTGTCTGCGTGACGGGGAGAGCGGGGGGGGGGGGGGGAGGTGGACTTCATCGTGTGTGCAGATTCTTTTAAATTACTCTAATATTGAGGCTTTCTTCGGTAGAATTTTATCGAAGTAAACTTTTTCTTGTTCAGAAAACTACGGATAAATTTTTGACACAAGTTTAAAAATCGATTTTTTGAGACTTATTCCCGTAAACTTACACTCAAATGGGAAGCAAACAGGGGAGGATGGGGCGGTTGTTACAAAGAATGGCGGAGAGATGGGGACAAGGGGATGTGAGGAGATCATGGTTTGATGAAGACTTGAGGATACCACATGTGGCAGATGGTTTTGGGAAACTATCCCTTCCTCGAGCTGGCGCTGTCTGCAAATCTCCGCTTTCATGGGGTCGTGTACGCTTCTTTCCCGACACTACCAGTACCTAAGGGGCCTCCATACGTACAGTATTTATTAGCAATACTACAGAGGCAGAAATTAATGATGCATATTGCCGAAACTTTAATACTGAACTTTGTGATTCACAAATACGTTACAACATCAATGTACTAATTCGCCTGTAATGTAATTCTAGCTGTAACTGTCCATATTTCTACCATAAGGAGCCAGTATATGCGGTACAAGACAACCCGGTCCTTTGTACACATTTAAGTACTTCTGCTGTGTGACATTACGAGTGTTGTGTCGTTTCAGGACGGTTTGGACAACAAAGTACGATCACAAGCTTCAAATAGTCACTCTAACGGTTCAGAGAATCATACAGGTGGATGCCATAACGAATGTCGTCGTAAGCGAAAGTAGATCATTATAATCTCGTACAAGCCTCTAGCGACAGGATCAGTTAAGGATCGTTATAGAAGTGGGTGCAGAAGAAAACAAAACAATAGGTTTCCAGGATCGATATCGCATATAAGACCACGCATAGACCCTCGACACAATGCTTCATGTCTACAGTGGCAGTTCCAAACAGCTACAGGACTGCAGGTGTCAACACAGATGAGAAGAAAAAGGCTCCACGAGAAGGGACTACGTGCCGTAAGACCCCTCAAAACTCCTCCGCTAAATCGGAGAGGGGCTCGTGTCACATTCGCACGAAACCACAGTTTCCAGGCTAGGCAGCAGTGAAACAAAACACCTCGGATGAGACCCGTATCAGTCCGCACCCTGACAACACTGTGTGGAGGCAACGAGGAAGACGTTTACACTAACTGTATCATAGACTGCCACCTTTATCAAGGCTGACTAAATTCTGTGTGTACGTTGAGTTGTCAACGGCCTTTTCGCAGTGGTAACACCAGTTCCCCTGAAAACACCGAAGTTAGGCACTATCAGGCCTGGGTAGCACTTGGATGGGGGACCGTCCGGATCTGCTGAATGCTGCTGACAGCTGGGGTGCACTCATCCCTTGTAAGGCCAGTTTGGAGCCACTTGCCTGAGAAGTAGCGGCTCCGATCTCGTAAACTGACAACGGCGGGGAGAGCAGTGTGATGACCATGTGTCCCTCCATATCCGCATCCATTGGCGCCTATCGGCTGAGGACGATATGGCGGTAGGTCGATACCGTTGGGCCCCGATTGAGTTCAGTTTTGCCTTAAGTGTATTGCTAACATGTTTTGGGTTGCAATCACGTATGGCTGCAGGACACCCCTTATGCCAATACTTGGAGAACAACGTGTGACGTATTGCGACATCCTTGCACTCATTGTGGCTCCATTTCGTGAACATACCGGAGCGGGATTCAAGCTGATAGACGATAATGCTCGCGTCCTTCGTCACAGTTTCCTGAATATCTTCCTAGTGGAGCGCAGAATCAGCCAGGTGGAATGTCTTTCATATTCTCCTGATCACAAACTGCATTGAGAATGTATGGGCCATGCTAAAACGAGCGGTTTTTCTATTGCCTTGTTCCGCCACAGACCTTACACGGCATCGTAGAGGCCGTTGTGGAGGAATGGAACAATATCCCACAGGTCTATCTGGACAATATGGTAAGAAGTATGTCTAACCGCATTCAGAGATGTCTCCAATTAGGAGTTGGGCCAAATGCTTCATAAACATTAAGCAGGATGACAGTGAGGAGAAACTAGTCTTTGCAATGGAATCTTTCCTCAGGTTTCATTTGTTTGCTTGTGTTTATCAGGTGGTGGTGGTGGTTAGTGTTCAACGACCCGTCGACAACGAGGTCATTAGAGACGGAGCGCAAGCTCGGGTTAGGGAAGGATTGGGAAGGAAATAGGCCGTGCCCTTTCAAAGGAACCATCCCGGCATTTGCCTGAAACGATTTAGGGAAATCACGGAAAACCTAAATCAGGATGGCCGGAGACGGGATTGAACCGTCGTCCTCCCGAATGCGAGTCCAGTGTGCTAACCACTGCGCCACCTCGCTCGGTGTTTATCAGGTGGATGTGTGTTTATCTTCTCGATTTTTGTTTCATTATTTCTGTAAGTCAGAACAAAATCAGTTTTGTTCCCTGTATGTCCAGTATTTACAATAAAGCAATACGGAACATTTATTTTGACCATTGTATATTAGTCCTTCGATATTCTGAAGCCACCTTCACACCATCAATAGTTATATCAGTTTTTTTCATTTGGAAATGCGATTTCAAGAAGCCAAGATGTCTACGAACGATTTAGCGTTTATTGATATTTTATTGACTATCACTGTAGGAAAAACAATACAAAATGGATACGTGAATGGTTGAGAAAGAGGCACGACATAACCCACGTGAACCCCGATGTCTCTTGCAGCTTATCAAAAACTATTGATTAAGTCAGGGACAGAATACAAATATGATAATTAGACAGGAAATTGCAGTTGAAAAAGATTAAGGGTAACTGAAATTTCTGGCGACAAGAACGTCATATGAATGACAGAGTTGTAATATCGGTAAACGCCAACAGCATGATTGTCGTGATAAGCTGCGAATTAATTATTGTAACTGTCGTGCAATAATATTTTAGATAATTAGAGAATAGCAATGGAACAATTTTTTCGTGTTTTGTATCTATCATTTCGCATGGTATAAAGATCAGTCCTACTGTAGGGTAAAATGTAAATATAAACAAATAGGGATAACTGTCTTAAACATATTCAGTTTAGATTTTTAACAGCATATGCTTTAAGTATGGCTGCAGCTGGGTGTCGAGATTTCTTAGTCTTTGTGATAAATTCGTGAGACTACTAGTTACTGTATAAACTTGGAAGCGGAAGTAATTTTCTGTAGCTGCACCGAGGAATACTGCGTGATTTAATTCGACAAGGTAAAAACCTGATTTAATATTTAAAGTGAAAGCAGCGTCTCATAGAATCATTTATAAATCATAATCCGAAGTGTTAATCATATTATTACACAAACTTATGGTACGAAAGAACTTTTATTGAAATGCAGTGAGGTTGCACACTACTGTAGATCATCTTTGAAAGTAGTGTCTGCTAGTGTTTGGTACGTAGATGATGCAAGTCATCGCGCGTTATTTATATTAGATCGCGTGGCCATAAAAGGGGCAGATTTGGGTAGTTGATCAATCGTATTAGTTAGGAAATTCATTTGTATTCCTTTATGTCCATTGGACACTGATATATAAACATTTCTAATATAAAAGGGTTTTAATCTACAATAAATGTATAAGCAGAAATAGCATTTATCATTTGGCGGTTTCTAGTTCCCTTAATCATTCACTTATGTTTATGTTTTAATTTATATGTTAAAGTGCAAGAAGGGGCGATAATGACCACTAAGAGATCCTAAGATCTGCTTCAGGTGATAGTCAAACAGGGCCAAATCTTCATTTTCGCGTTCAGTATTTCCGTTGCGCACATTCATTTTACACCCGCCTGGAGTAGCATTTTGGAACCGTATTTTTTTGTCACAGCTCATATGTAACTGTAAAGCACCTGATGATGTGATGATGGCAGCGTGCTACAGAAACTTGTCGAGTTAATAAAACTTCCTGAAAGAATGACTGAAGCAGAACTTTTTTATACGAAAATATGTGTGTATCCTTCGGGATGGTGTGTGTACATGGGCAGGGAAGGGGGGAAACATGTTGTTGGATTCTGCTTACGACGACAATGTACAGGAGGTCGAGCGTTCAGGACTTGTAAGTGGGCATCCAGGGCTGACGTTAAATGACAGAACAGAAAATTAGGTAAAATAAAGACAACATATTTCAATGTACGGTATACAAGGAGCGCGTTTAGGGAGGGAGTTACCAGTTTTGGCCAGTCTAGGAGGTGAAACAACTAATTGAAGTGGGCAATGGAATGGGAGGGGGAGTCTTGTCGACTGATGTCGGTGGCCGGTCATGGAACGCAGAGCTAGAGGCTCTGTCTCCCAGGAAAGACGTGTGTTCTGCTCGAGGTCTAGGTCACAAGAGAGAGGCAACCGTGTTCTGCACTGCAGAACGCTCCAATGTCCACACCTGTATCGCACGCACGCTATTGGCCAAAACCGATGGCGTGAATTCGCTAGCAGTTTCAGCAGGGAGTTCAAGCCGTCTCTTGTCAGCAGCTTTGATTGAACTGAATTGCGTCGGTTCTGAAAGGCAGGCAACTTCTGTCAAGTTGGCACATCTGAAGTTCCTCTGAGAGAAAACTTGTAAAGATCTCTAAAATATTCCTTGACGGGCTGCCACCCTGTACATGTGGGTGAGGTGAGGTGAGGGGAGAGGGGACAGTTATAAATCGGAAGTGACGGCGTCCAGTTGTCAGTGGCTGGTGATGCAGACGGCGGTCGTGGACCGCAGATTCTTCGTGTGGAATGCGTCCCCGCGGTCCAGTTCCGCGGTCCGGACAGTTAGCCGTGAAGACGCAGGGGAGAGGGCGCGATATCCGGCCGCGGCTGGGATTATGGGCCGGCAGGGAGCGGAGATAACCGCCGCCCCTTGGGGCCTCTCCCACAAGAGGCGCGCAGCTTCGCTACTGCTAGCTCGCCAGCACTGTCCATAGCCCTCTACTGGCGGCTCTGCGCAAGTGTCTGCCACGTGGATGAAGGTCATTGTCACTCAGTCTAACCAAGCCTGCAGTGCCACAGTTCGCTTCTGACAAGGCGCTGGTCCAATCTGGCATGCCGAACCGCACCCTCAAATTTCTTATGCAGGAGTACTCCTTAAGTAATAGAACCCAGTTCGTTGTCGTCGATGGTGAGTGTTCATTGGAGGTGAGGGTATCATCTGGAGTGCCCCAGGGAAGTGTGGTAGGTCTGCTGTTGTTTTCTATCTACATAAATGATCTTTTGGATAGGGTGGATAGCAATGTGCGGCTGTTTGCTGATGATGCTGTGGTGTACGGGAAGGTGTCGTTGAGTCACTGTAGGAGGATACGAGATGACTTGAACAGGATTTGTGATTGGTGTAAAGAATGGCAGCTAACTCTCAATATAGATAAATGTAAATTAATGCAGATGAATAGGAAAAAGAATCCCGTAATGTTTGAATACTCCATTAGTAGTGTAGCGCTTGACACAGTCACGTCGATTAAATATTTGGTCGTAACATCGCAGAGCGATATGAAGTGGGACAAGCATGTAATGGCGGTTGTGGGGAAGGCGGATAGTCGTATCCGGTTCATTGGTAGAATTTTGGGGAGATGTGGTTCATCTGTAAAGGAGTCTGCTTATGAATCGCTAATGCGACCTATTCTTGAGTACTGTTCGAGCGTTTGGGATCCGTATCAGGTCGGATTGAGGGAGGACATAGAAGCAGTTCAGAGGCGGGCTGCTAGATTTGTTACTGGTAGGTTCGATCATCACGTGAATGTTACGGAAATGCTTCAGGAACTCGGGTGGCAGTCTCTAGAGGAAAGGAGGCGTTCTTTTCGTGAATCGCAACTGAGGAAATTTAGATAAC
This sequence comes from Schistocerca piceifrons, assembly GCF_021461385.2. NCBI lineage: Eukaryota > Metazoa > Arthropoda > Insecta > Orthoptera > Acrididae > Schistocerca > Schistocerca piceifrons. The sequence continues at coordinate 952,676,165 of NC_060139.1, forward strand.
AAGCATTTGAGGCTGACTGCAGTACAATTTTTCTGCCGCCAACTTACATTTCGCGGAAAGACCACAAAGATAAGCTAAGAGAGATTAGGGCTCGTACAGAGGCATATAGACAGTCATTTTTCCCTCGTTCTGTTTGAGAGTGGAACAGGGAGAGAAGATGTTAGTTGTGGTACGAGGTACCCTCCGCCACGCACCGTATCGTGGATTGCGGAGTATGCATGTAGATTTAGATGTACAACGAAGGAAATGAAGTGTCAGTTTTAGCTCCTAAGACGCACGCAAGAACCAACAAGGAACAAGACTGGAAGACCAAGAAGGAGCGCTGGTATTAAAAAGGGTGTGTACAGGGATGCAGTTTTTTGCCCCTTCTATTCGATCTATACACCGAAGAAACAATGACGTAAATAAAAGAAAGGTTCAAGAGTGGAATTAAAATTCAAGGTGAAAGGTTATCAATGATAAGATTCGCTGATAACATTGCTACCTCAGTGAAAGCGAAGAAGAATTACAGCTTCTGACGAATACACTACTGGCCATTAAAATTGCTACACCACGAAGATTACGAGCTACAAACGCGAAATTTACCCGACAGGAAGAAGATGCTGTGATATGCAAATGATTAGCTTTTCAGAGCATTCACACAAGGTTGGCGCCGGTGGCGATACCTACAACGTGCTGACACGAGGAAAGTTTCCAACCGATTTCTCATACAAAAATAGCAGTTGACCGGCGTTGCCTGGTGAAACGTTGTTGTGATGCCTCGTCTAAGGAGGAGAAATGCGTACCATCACGTTTCCGACTTTGATAAAGGACGGATTGTAGCCTATCACGATTGCGATTTATCGTATCGCGACATTGCTGCTCGAGTTGGTCGAGATCCAATGACCGTTAGCAGAATATGGAATCTGTAGGTTCAGGAGGGTAATACGGAACGCCGTGTTGGATCCCAACGGCCTCGTACCACTAGCAGTCGAGATGGCAGGCATCTTATCCGCATGGCTGTAACGAACCGTGCACCCACGTCTCGATCCCTGTGTCAACAGATGTGGACGTTTGCAAGACAACAACTATCTGCACGAACAGTTCGACGCCGTTTGCAGCAGCATGGACTATTAGATCGGAGACCATGGCTGCGGTTACCCTTGACGCTTCATCACAGATCGATGCGCCTGCGATAGGTCGCATCCGTGTTTGGCGACATAGCGGTGAACGCACATTGGAAGTGTGTATTTGTCATCGCCATACTGGCGTATCACCCGTGTGATGGTATGGGGTGCCATTGGTTACACGTCTCTGTCACCTCTTGTTCGATTGACGGCACTTTGAACAGTGGACGTTACATTTCAGATGTGTTACGACCTGTGGCTCTACCCTTCATTATATCCCTGCGAAACTCCACATTTCAGCAGGATAATGCACGACCGCATGTTGCAGGTCCTGTACGGGCCTTTCTGGATACAGAAAACGTTCGACTGCTGCCCTGGCCAGCACATTCTCCAGATCTCTCACCAATTGAAAGCGTCTGGTCAATGGTGGCCGAGCAACTGGCTCGTCAGAATACGCCAGTCACTACTCTTGATGAACTGTGGTATTGTGTTGAAGCTGCATGGGCAGCTGTACCTGTACACGCCATCCAAGCTCTGTTTGACTCAATGCCCAGGCGTATCATGGCCTTTGTTACGGCCAGAGGTGGTTGTTCTGGGTACTGATTTCTCAGGATCTATGCCCAATTTGCATGAAAATGTAATCTCATGTCAGTTCTAGTATAATATATTTGTCCAATGAATACCCGTTTGTCATCTACATTTCTTCTTGGTGTAGCAATTTTAATGGCCAGTAGTGTAGAATGGTCTAATGAGTACAGAATGTGAATTGAGAGTAAATCGAAAAAAACATCAAAGGAATGAGAAGTAGCAGAAATGAGAACAGTGAGAAATTTATCATCAGGATTGGTGATGTCAAAGTAGATGAAGTTAAGGAATTCTGCTACCTAGGCAGCAAAATAACCTATGACAATCTGAGTAAGAGTGATATCAAAAGCAGACTAGCACTGGCCAAGAGGGCATTCCTGCCCAAGAGAAGCATGCTTGTATGAAACATATGCCTTAATTTAAGGAAGAAATTTCTGAGAATATACGTTTGGAGCACAATATTGTATGACAGTGATACACTGACTTTGGCGAAACCAGAACACAAGAGAATCGAAGCATTTGAGATGTGGCGCTACAGAAGAATGCTAATAATTAGGTGATACGGTAAGGAATGAGAAGGTTCTGCGCAGAATCGGAAAGGAAAGGGATATACGGAAATCATTGACAAAAGAAGGGACAGGATGGTATGACATCTGTTAAGACATCTGGGAATAACTTCCATGGTAATAGATCGAGCTGTAGAGAGTAAAACCTGCAGAGGAAGACAGAGATTCACATACATCTAGCAAATAATTGAGGACGTAGGTCGCAAGTGCTACTGTTAGATTTGTGGCTGGCTACATCAAGCCAGTCAGAAGACTGATGACTTAAAAATAAAAGGAAAAAACACTCCACGCTTTTTTTAACTGTTGAATTTATTAGTTCTCGTCCCACGAAGGGCCGCATACGACAGCTATTTGAACAGTCCTTTCTGTCTAGGACGCGATCGTCCGTGACAAGAGAATGCGACGCCACGTATTGCTAATATCTGGAATGACATGTAAATTTGATCCTAAACCAGTCAAAAAATGTGACCTATCAATTTTTTGAATAAGAGGGGCCAATCCATACTGAAATTTAGGAGTATTCTCCAAATGAAATCAACAATGTTAATCTCAGTTGAGATTCAGAGGGCCCAGTCTCTTAGATCTCCATCGGTAATGGGGCACTGCCACTCACGAGCAACTCTACAATGGTCATATCTCGAGAAAACTCCTCTAAAAATTATTGTTCATGTTATTCATTCAAGTTCAGAGGGTTTATGATGTTTATCAATGGAGGGTAATGAGACTTTTTAGGCACACTTTTCTTTCACAGTTTTGCGAGTTTCATTTTCGCGCATATTTTTTACTTCATGTAAGTCTTTCTTCCATTTGTACAGTTCACGAACATATTTTACGAAGCAAAACCGTGTTTGCACACTGCGTAACATTAAGCATTAATTACAACGAATATTAGTTCAGTTTTATTTCTATTGTTAACACACCTCCGCGAAAGTAACTGGTAGTTATTATGAACATTAAATGAGTTTTGAATTTTAGTGAACAGTAACTGCGGACAATTGTTTCACAGAAACTATCAATGAAAACTGAAATTCGCTTTGCAAAGTGCAATCGCATCGAATCGTGTTATCTGTTTAACACTGCACCATCAACCAAGGCATGTTCCCACCATTTTGCGCACGCGCAGTCCACTACAGCTCCAGTAGGGATTTCTCCAGCCACCTGGCGAGTTAATATTTGGCAGTTTTCAGTATTTTTTTAAAAATACTTGCAGTGTGTATTAGCAGCTATAATTTTGACAAAGTCCTTCTTTCGGTGTATTCTTCTTGTATAAAAATTTTCAGGGGTGTTTCAACATGTCGCTTTGAAACATTCCCTTTTGGGTATTGTAATATGACTGCTACAGATCGCTTCACGAATCCTGTGTCACAGTGATGGACGGTGTCTCCAAGGTTCTTATGCAAGGAGTAAGATTCCAGTGCTACCCGTGGTCAATGTCTTGTTCGACAGAAAAGCTTAGCTCAGGAGTTGGGTGGCATCCTGGAGTGATTCCCATGGCCCACTCGTCATATTCTGAAGTTGCTGTTTCCCGGAATTATTTTTTGATGTGCGACTGCGGGGGTGACTTAGCCCCCAACTGCCCGCTTGTGACAAGTATCTTTTCAGAAACATACGTTTCCATTCCCACGGAAAGTGAGAATTTCGCACCATCTCAACGGTATTCAATCCTGCGTATTACCCACACAACTAGATACTGTGCATGCTACGTCAACCAGCAGTGAAAGAACATCCAAACTCGGATCAACCTTGGAAATTGTTTATGAGTACTTGTACGCCATATCAGGGAAACTTTGGCACCTTTGCACCTTTCCTCTCCATTTACATCCTTCGAGACAATTTCCTTCAGTCACTTTGGCTACACGCATGCTGTAACCTCTTCAACAGTGTTTGGGCTCAGAAGAGAGAACTTAGTACTATTATCATTCAGTTTTCTGGAAGTAGTCCCCATGCCGACCATAATTAGCTCCCTGGTTGCCGTCCCATGCTGACGGTGCAATTTGAAGATGTGTCACTTTTTGCTACAATGTGTGGTGTTAGTTCCATGTCTCAGACTCTGTGCTCTGATAAGTTCGCATTTATGTGGTTCTTTTGTGCATCTTGGGTGTGGAGTTCGTTGTGTTATTTCCCCTGATTTCAAAATACTAGTCATGCAGATAAGGAATTCTGTTTTGTTGTTCCTTCAGTCTTCCTGCTGATGTCAATCGAAGTCCCACATTATTAGCAGTTTTTTATGTTCATTTTCTATGTTTTCGTTTTACAAGAGTAAAAATGGAGTAACATTGCTTGTAATTTTTAAATCTCACAGAGTGTCACTAGAAGAGTTCAAGCTTCGATAAAATCTTCTCGGTTTACAAGCTGCGTCGTTTCAATTAAAACACTAAAGCTTTCGATAGCCGCCTCCGCCGTCATCACTAGGAGTTGAAATCACTGACTACCAGGGGTGGCAGGGTGTTCTGCTTATATAGATGTAATGGCAGCGTCTGAAACCTTCCAGGAGGAATGGAGGTGGCCGAGCGGTTCTAAGCGCTTCAGTCCGGAACCGCGCGACTGTTACGGTCGCAGGTTCGAATCCTGCCTCGGGCATGGATGTGTGTGATGCCATTAGGTTAGTTAGGTTTAAGTAGTTCTAAGTTCTAGGGGACTGATGACCACAGATGTGAAGTCCCATAGTGCTCAGAGCCATTTGAAGCATTGAGGAATGGAGTGACATGCGCGGAAGGCAAGTTGGGCAGCTCCTAGCGGCTCCGTCCCTCCGTGGGAGCGGGGCCCACGAGGAATACGGTCCCTGCAACGAACTTGTGACGTCACACCATTAGGCTTGTCCACCACACTTTGCAAATGCTCGGCTCCGTGCAGGGCCCACGGGAAATCATTATGTAATTGAAAAGATACTCATTAAAGGTCTAACCTTGTCGTGTGCTATCGAGAGCTTACATGTATTTAAACGCGCACTCACTAATTATTAAATGCGTCTGAAATAGTTGATTGGTTACCAGAATGAGAAGTTTCGGTTGATTGGTTAGTTAATTGAGGGAGGGGACCAAACATAAAGGTCATAGGTCATATAATCTAAGGTGTCAGAAACTACACTAACAGCACAGTCCAGTCAAGGGGAAGGAAAAACAGGTAGAAATAAAGGTAATAGGAACGTTGTAGCAACAGGAAGAGTATAGAATAGGAATGGGCAGGGGAAAGGGACGAAAAGACCAGGGGCACTCCAGAGACGCTACGCACGTTGTGGCACAAGCACCGCTGCTGACCCTTCCTGATCCCCACACTATATCACGACCATGACAACGGGGACAACAGTAGTGGAAGGAGACACAAAGAAAATGGAAAACAAAACGGCATAAAAGACCAGACAAAACTTAGGGGAAGACGGGGGGGGGGGGGGGGGGACCAGCCACGACCTTCATAACCTACGCCAACACTAGATGAGGGACTCATATTGCAGAGGGTAATTCAGGTACAGAAGCCTGCTGGAAGGAAAATCCACTTTCGCGAAGAAAACAAGAGGACAGACATAACGATGCAAAGTGGGAGGTCGTATTTAGTGCGAAGGGCCAAAAGGTGGAGGCCGTCCAGCAAGATATAGATTAGCGTGAGG